>NC_090372.1:19486473-19788746 GCF_036365525.1 Heterodontus francisci
ATCCGAACCTGCACCAAGTCCCATTCACCCATCACCCTGTAATCGCTGACCGACATTGGATGGTCAATATTTGCATTTTAGCAGCCAATGGAAACTTCCTAGAGACCATGTGCAATGTCTACCTTTACCATAGCATTTTGAACCAGACTCTTGAACCTTTGCCCAAGATCTTGACCTGTCTAATATTATTACTGAAATCTTTTGCAGTTAACTTTGGTGCTTTTTGGCAATTTACAAAGTCACGTAAAGTTGTCTCAATTTTAGTCTTTAATTTCTCTTTTTGCGGGGGATTTTATTAGTATTGTACAGTTTGGAGTTCCCATTATTTAAATTAAGAACCCTTGGGCTCACTCAGCTGGAAACGACTGCCTTCATTCAATACACCAATACTCCCTTTCTATATTAGATATAAAATTAGTGCATATTAAAATGGGCACAGGTTGATAATATTTAAGTTAACCTCTTAATGGCAGTATCACAGTCTGTGTTTTGTGTCTCAGAATAATACATTGCGATTTTCCATTTCCTTTAGTATGCTGTAAACAAGACAGGTTTCCTGTATTCAGTTCTTTGATCTTTGTTGTGTTTTACTACAATGCTCATCATGGGGTTTTTTGTTTTTAAGTTATTTAGAATATGTTAGAAAATCAATAGCGGTGGAAAAATGAAAACCCAGTCTTTTAAGGTTCAAAATAAGGCAGATATAAACTACTTGGCTGCTATTTTAGGAAAGTCCTAAATTACTGTAATTTCCTGATAGTGTAATAATAGCATTACCTTCAAACAGTGGGATTTTTTTAAAGCTTACTATTCTCACTTTGATCATTGCAAATGTAACTAGGGTAATTAAATTATTTGAACCCTCCAAAGATTCAGTAATTCCGAATGTTGTGTGCATGAATTGGCATGAAAGATTGTTACTCATCGAAGTTCTGTATTGTGAATTCCAACCAATTTGATGGCTGCCATGAGTCCACGTGTACACGTAGAGTTTTCACTTTGGGTGCAATTGCAAATCCCTGTGCAACATTGCGCTAGTTTTCAGAATTGATTTTATAGTTCAAGTTACTGCTCAAACTCGTGTAGATGAATGCAAATGTAACATCGTCCATGAACCAGCAATCAGGCAGCACTTTAGAACGTAATATTTTTCTTCCATCAAAAAAAATTCCTTGATATAAGTGGTTGTCTGGCGCAGTTTTATTTAATGCAGCTGAAAATAGGTTTATCAGAAAAAATAAGCATTTTTTAAATCAGTGTCTAATCCATCACCCTCAAGTAACCCAATTTTAAATAACTGAAAATGACAAAGATCTATACAGAGCTATTTACTAATTTCATTGATGTACAATAGTCAGTTTTGTAGTAAATTATGTATGTTTTAATCTATTTAGGAGCCTTGCACCTAAAGGAAAAGCTTAATTTTAAGACCTTGCTCAAAGGCCTGCCAATGGGCACAATTAGCGAAAACCTGCCAGTGATTAATTTGATCTGGGGCATGGCCAGTCATGTCAGCAGGGCTGAGTTCTACAGCAATGTTTTCTAAACTAGGGCAAGGATTGCTGAAACTCGATTTGTGCCCGACGCAACTTGTGCATGAAATTCCTCATTTCTGTGCACTGGTTTGGCCAATTTTGGCAATACCAGTGCAACCTAGTGGAAACTTTATCCCATAGATATATATTTTATAATATATATTGTTTTCTCCTGAAGGCACCGACTCAAGTTGGGATTTTGTTCGGGTGTCCGCAGTCCTTCACTACCACACCCACATGGCCATTCTCCACATGTGGGCTTATCCAATGAGGCTACGTGACTAGAGCAAGTCCAATTCTTCCTTACCTGATTGTACTTCCCATCAGGAGTCACTGAATTGTGATCAGAAGCAGGAACCATGCCTTGTATTTCATCGTTCCCTCCCATAACCTATCAACATTGAGGCCATTTTTAGCAGTCTGACCACAGACCCTACTTTCAATGAGCACTTTATTGCGAACATTTCAGTTTGTCTCTTAACTGCTGTGTTTAAAAGCTAAAAGTCACCATGTAGCATGATTTAAAATTAAAGAATAGAGAAGTGATCTGCTTATTGCATAAAGTAGTGAAAAGCAATGAATCATTTCCAAGCACTGACCTGAAAAAGAGAAGTACATTTGGGCTCAAGTCATTTTTAAATTAAAATTACATTCACTACACGTTCATCATAGTAACCAAACTGCAGCAAAGTGTTGTGAGTTATTGTACATAAAATATTTTTTTTCATAGACTTTAAGAAATCCCTGTGTCCAATTGAAGTAATACAAATATTTTCCTGCACCAAGGTGATTCTTTGGCACTTTTTGAGGACAGCTGTACTGTGCAGATTCTGATATTGCTAGTGACATCTCTATGCCATTGTCTACATCAGTAGCATCTCATCAGTTTAAATTTCAAGCAATCAGGTGCAATCATTCCAAACAATAGAAGCCATCAAAGTCTGTGGCCCCATTGCACTGGACCACAAAACTATAATTATATTTACATTCACAGCTTTTTATAGTTAGATTTTCCAGTCTGAATCTGGTCATCAAAAGAGCTGTCCAGCAGAAACCTGCGAATGTGGGAAGGGAGAGATCAGTTTGCGATTGCTTTTGTTCTACCTGATTGCTCATAAAATGTAGAGGCCGCAAGGTAAGTAGACTATCCACATGGATTGGGTGCAAAAAAAAAACTAAAATAAGGCAGAACTATTCTTTTTATAAAGAGGGTGTAGTAAAATAACTAACTAAAGCCAGTGAAACATCTCGCCCGCAGTTGCTTTTTAAAACTGAATAGATAGTAGGTAGTGCAATGGTTCAACACACTGCCCAGTTTTTTTATTTCCAAAATATACTTTATTCATAAAAATCTGTAAAAAAATATATTACAAAACAGTTCCAAAAAGCACAAAGTCAAACAATACAAAGAGTGCAAAGGAGATCAGTTCCCTTCAATACAGGAGTGAGTTGCCTCACAACCCTTCCATTTCATTTGACATGCCATGTACATTTTACAGCAAATAAAAATTTTCTGGCTGCAGTTCGAAGGGTTTTCCATGGATCCAGCCCCTCAGTTCACCTTGGTGGGGGGGACCTTACACAGTGGTCTTTCCCCATTGAGCCTTTGCCGCGGCTGCCCCTAGCTTGAGTGCGTCCCTCAGCACGTAGTCCTGGACCTTGGAATGTGCCAGTCTACAACATTTGGTCATGGACAACTCTTTGCACTGGAAGACCAGCAAGTTTCGGGCAGAACAAAGGGTGCCTTTTACCGAATTGATCGTCCTCCAGTAGCAGTTGATATTTATCTTGGTGTGCGTCCCTAGGAATAGCCCGTAGAGCACAGACACCTGTGTTAAAGAGCTGTTTGGATGAACCTCGACAAAAACCACTGCATCTCTTTCAACACACTGCCCAGGTTGAAGTGATGGAAGCCATCTCTCTGCCAGCTGTAAGGGTCCTTCCTTCTCTCAACTCAGTCCAAGAAGTCTCAACACACTTCTTAGTGTACATGGATACACAAATTGATTCTTGTTTCCCAATCCCACTCAGAGAGCTGAATTTTCAGTCCCTCCGGGGCCAGGAACGGAGGCGGAGGTCATAAATACTGGCGCCAGCCAGTGTGCCTGTTTCCTAGCACTGAGAATTTCCACAGGGTGGGGCAAGGGCAACCCTGAGAACCCGCCTAATCCAGCACATTGAGAGCTCTGAGGGATATGATCAGATTTTGAAGGGGGCACACGGGCTGCACGCTGGCTCTGGGGCAGACCAGGTGCATGGAGGCAGATACACAGCGGAGATCCAGTGATGGCTGGCCTAGGGAATTAGGTGGGCCCCATGAAAGGGTGAAGGGTTCAGAAGGGTCTCAGCTATTGACACACAGGTGCCATTGGGTCAGCGCCGGTTGCGGGCAAAATGGTCAGTAAGTGCTCGGGCAGTGCAAGGGGTCATCAACATGCTGGCATAGCGGGGGACAAGGTTGCCAAGCACAATTGGGATCACCTGAGCACAAGGAAGACTGAAGCTGGCAATGGGGACATGACTCTCAGACTTTGGGTCCAGTGACGATAAGGAGCAACATTCTCTTCAGGAAGGGCAGAGCCCCAAGCATCTTGAGGGCAGAGGAGAAGGATGAGGGGCAGGAAGGCAATGGAGGCCATGCCCTCAGCATAGGATCTACCGGCGAAAATAACGCTGCCTTGAGATGACCAAGAACCAGTGCTGCAGGAGACTGCGACTCTCAAGGCAGATGGTCACAGAGATTTGTGCCCTTGTCGGCGAAGAACTCACATTCACAGCGCTGCTCGCCATACCCTGCCAGTAGCCGTCAAAGTCACTGTGGCCTCAAATTTCTTCACTTCTGGCTCCTCCCAAGGATCAGCTGCTGACCTTGGTGGCATCTCATAAATGGCTGCTCACCACTGCATTTTGCAGGTTGCTGATGCCCTCTTTGTGACAGCTGGACAGTACAATCAATTCCAGACAGACACGGCCTTGCAGGCACAAAAGGCAATGAGTTTCGCCTCCATTGCTGGATTCCCCGAGGTGCAGAGCATCATAAATTGCACCTATGTGACCATCAAGACATCGACTGAGTGCCCAGTGAGATTCATCAACAGGAAGGGCTTCCGCTCCCTCGTGTTCAACTGGTCTGCGACAACAAAAAGAGCTTCGTCCAAGTGTATGCTCACGTTCAAAGGAAATAGGAGCAGAAGTAGGCCATTCAGCTCCTCAAGCCTGCTACGCCATTCAACTAAATCATGGCTGATCTACCTCAACACAATTTTCCTCCACTATCCCCATATCCCTCGATGTCTTTGATATCTCGAAATCTATCCATCTCTGTCTTGAATATAACCAATGACTGAGCCTCCACAGCCCTCTGCGGTAGAGAATTCCAAAGATTCACCACCCTCTGAGTGAAGAAATTCCTCCTCATCTCAGTCCTGAATGACCTACATCTTATTCTGTTCTAGAGCACCCTATCCCCCCACACACCCACCACCCTGCCCAGCCAGGGGAAACATTCTTCCAGCATCTACCCTGTTGATCCTTGTAAGAATTTTGTATGTTTCAATGAGATCACCTCTCATTCTTCTAAACTCTAGAGAATACAGGCCCAGTCTCCTCAATCTCTCCTCAAGATAATCCTGCCATCCCAGGAATCAGTCTAGTGAACCTTTGTTGCACTTATATCATGGCAAGTATATCCTTCCTTAGGTAAGGAGACCAAAACTGTACACAATACTCCAGGTGCAGTCCCACCAAGGCTCTAAATAATTGCAGCAAGACTTCTTTACTCCTGTACTCAAATCCTCTTTCCGTAAAGGCCAACATACCATTTGCCTTCCTAATTGCTTCCTACACACTTTCAGTGACTTATGAACAAGGACACCCGGGTCCCTTTGGACATCCACACTTCCCATTTAAGAAATACTCTGCTTTTCTGTTTTTTCTACTAAAGTGGATAACTTCACATTTTTCCACATTATATTCCAACGGCCATGTTCTTGCCCACTCACTTAACCTGTCTAAATCCCCTTGAAGCCTCTCTGCATCCTCCTTACAACACACATTCCCAACTAGTTTTGTGTCATCAGCAAACTTGGAAATATTACATTTGGTCCCCACAATCATTGATATAGATTATGAATAGCTGGGGCCCAAACACTGATCCTTGTGGTACCCCACTAGTAACAGCCTACCAATCTGAGAATGACCCGTTTATTCCCACTCTCTGTTTTCTGTCCATTAACCAATTCTCATTCCATGCCGGTATGTTACCCTCAATCCCATGTGCTCTAATTTTGCTTACTAACCCGTGTGGGACTTTATTGAAAGCCTTCTGAAAATCCAAATATGCCACATTCACTGGTTCCCCCTTATCCATTCGGCTGGTTACATCCTCAAAAAGCTCTAACAGTTTTTTCAAACATGATTTCCCTTTCATAAATCCATGTTGGCTCTGTCCAATCCTACCATTATTTTCTAAGTGTTCAGTTATCGCATCCTTTATAATAGATTCTAGCATTTTCCCTACTACTGATGTCAGGCTAACAGGTGTGTAGTCCCCCTTTTCTCACTCCTTTCTTAAATAGTGGGCTAACATTTGCTACCTTCCAATCTGCAGGAACCGTTCCAGCGTCTATAGAATTTTGGAAGATGATCACCAATGCATCCACTATCTGTAAAGCAACCTCTTTCAACACTCTGGGATGAAGATCATCAGGTCCAGGGCATTTATCAACTTTCAGTCCCATTAATTTTTTCAGTACTTCATTTTACTAATGCTAATTTTTTTCAGTTCCTCATTCTCGCTAGTCCCTTGCTTCTGTAGTGTTCTTGGGAGGTTTTTTGTATCGACCTCTGTGAAGACAGACACAAAGTATTTGTTTAGCTGCCATTTCCTTATTCCCCATTATAATTTTCACTTTCACCATGGCAGCTGGTGAAATTTGAATCAATTGATAAAAAATCTGGAATTAAAAGCTAGTCTAATGGTGACCATGAAACCATTGACAATTGTTGAAAAAACCCATCTGGTTCACGAATGTCCTTTAGGGAAGGAAATCTGCTGTCCTTACCTGGTCTGGCCTACATGTGACTCCAGATCCACAGCAATGTGGTTGACTCTTAAATGCCCTCTGAAATGGCCTAGCAAGCCACTCAGTTCAAGGGCAATTAGGGATGGGCAATAAATGCTGGCCTGACCAGCGATGCCCACATCCCACAAAAAATTAATTAAAAAAAGATTCTCCTGTCTCTGCCTGTAGTGGGCCCACATTTCCCTTTGCTACTCTTTTCCTTTTTACATACCTATAGAAGCTTTACAGTCTGTTTTTATGTTTCTCGCTAGTTTGCCTTCATATTCTATTTTCTCTTTCTTTATCAGTTTCTTGGTCCTCCTTTGCTGAATTCTAAAATGGTCCCAATCCTCAGGCTTACTATTTTTTTGGCAACTTTATAAGCCTCTTCCTTTGATCTAATACAATCTTTAACATCTCTTGTTAGCCATGGTTGGATCACCTTTCCTGCTGGGATTTGTTTTGCCTCAAAGAAGTGTAAATTTGTTGTAAACCGTGTATTAATTCTTTAAATGCTAGCCATTGCCTGTCTACCGTCATACTTTTGAATGTAGTTTCCTAATCTACCGCAACCAATTTGCCACTCATACTTTCATAGTTTCCTTTGTTTGGATTTAAGACCCTAGTTTCGGATTGAACTACATCACTTTCAAACTTAATGTAAAATTCTATCATCTTATGGTCACAGCTGCCATGACTCCTAAGGCACTGTTGCCTCTATGGCCAATGCCAGCTCTTAGAAGCTGCATGTTTCAGTGCTGGCAGTGTGTCAATAGCACTATGGCTCTGAGACATTCTCAGGGTTCAGTGAGTGCCCTGAGCACACACTCCTCCCATGTTTAGGAGCAGCATGCAGCCTCAGACTCCTCAACCGGTGTGTCTGCTGGAGGGTGAATACCCAGAGGCTTGTCCTGAGGATTGGGGGTTGCATACGAACATACGAATTAGGAGCAGGAGTCGGCCAATTGGCCCCTCGATCCTGCTCCGCCATTCAGTAAAATCATGGCTGATCTGATTGTAACCTTGACTTCACATTCCCGCCTACCCCCGATAACCTTTCACCCCCTTGCTTATCAAGAATCTATCTACCTCTGCCTTAAAAATATTTAAAGACTCTGTTTCCACCGCCTTATGAGGAAGAGAGTCCCAAAGACTCACAACCCTCTGAGAGAAAAGATTTCTCCTCATCTCTCTCTTAAATGGGCGACCCCTTATTTTTAAACAGTGACCCCTAGTTCCAGATTCTCCCACAAGGGGAAACATCCTTTCCACATCCACCCTGTCAAGACCCCTCAGGATCTTATATGTTTCAATCAAGGCGCCTCTTACTCATCTAAACTCCAATGGATACAAGCCTAGCCTGTCCAATCATTCCTCATAAGACAACCCACCCATTCCAGGTATTAGTCTAATAAACCTTCTGAGCTGCTTCCAACGCTTTTACATCCTTCCTTAAATAAGGAGACCAGTACTGTACACAGCACTCCAGATGTGGTCTCACCAATGCCCTGTGTAACTTACGCATAAGCTCTCTACTTTTGTATTTAATCCCCCTTGCAATAAATGATAACATTCTATTAGCTTTCCTAACCTTTTGAGATTCATGCACTAGAGCACCCAGATCCCTCTGCATCTCAGAGCTCTGCAATCTCTCACCATTTAGATAATATGCTTTTTTATTCTTCCTGCCAAAATGGACAACTTCACATTTTCCCACATTAGATTCCATTTGCCAGATCTTTGCCCACTCACTTCACCTATCTATATCCCTTTGTAACCTCCTTACATCCTCCTCACAACTTACTTTCCTACCTTTACCAGAGCGAAGAAGGTCATTAAACCTCTTCATACGCTGAACCCAATTTCTGCGCAACACACTCTGTCTGCTCACAGTGTCAGCTACCTCTCTCCAGGCCTGCTTGGTCTGAGAGGGTGGCCTCCTCCTAGCACCTTCCAGGAAGAGGACCTCCATCCTCTTCCTCACAGCCTTGAGGACGGAATCAGGTCTGCATTGCAAATTGAGGGGCTGCCCTACCCTGGGTTCCAGGCCTCTGCCTCTCCTGAGACATCTTTCCAACAGCAGGTAATGCAATGAAATGGCAGGCACATTAACCGCTGCCCTTATCTGCTTAACTCGGGTCTGCACTTGCACAGTCCCACCTCCCTTCCCATCCCCATGGCCACTAATTGGCTGTCAAACCCATCTCCAAGCCAATTAAGTGGGCACCCCCATCAAAATTGTGGCCAGTGACTATTTCCCCCGGGGGCGGGTTCAGGACCCTGAAGTAGTTCCAGCGACCGTTTCCCACCCTGCAAGGAAAATCCTGCCCAGTGAGTTTGTAAGGCTACCTAGTGTGGACAATGGAAAAAAAAACCATCATGGTGCATCAAAGTGAGATTAGTGTTAAGGCACATTGTTTGGGTAGAGTAGTGAGGGCAATACTCTGTACTTGAGTATACTGTACCTGACCTGGGAATGGCTGATATTGACATTGGATGACAGCTTCTAGCATTAAATCCCTCACCTTAATGACGGCAATTTCAGGACAAGGATTAGTTCTCTCAGGCTCCCAAAAATGCTGTTTCCTTTCCCTGCATTGTTTTATAAAACTTTAAATGTCACTGTTTATTTCAGCTGTTAGAAATCACTATTACTCCTCTTTATCATTGGGCCACTTTCAAAGGAGATGATTCAGAACAATGAATGTACTGTTCTGCTAATTATTCTGCAAGTGAGGCAATAATTGTGTACAATTCTGGGCACCATACTCTAGGAAGGATGTCAATGCCTTGTTCAGGGTGCAGAGGAGATTTATTAGAACAGTTCTGGGATGTGGGATTTCAGTTATGTGGAGAGACTAGAGAAGCTGGTATGGTTCTCCTCAAAGCAGAGAAAGTTAAGGGGAGATTAAACAGGTGTTTATTGTACCATCCTGTGTTTCTTGAACAGGAGTTTAGGAAATAATTAGGAGTTTAGCTTCTTTTCATTCTACGAACTGGTAGATAAAATTACTTTCAAAATAATTACTGAAATGAAGCACAATTTCAGTCAGCACTCATGGTGGAGAAAGAGAAGTAGGATTTCTCCATTTCTTAATCCGCAATAGATCATGATGTATTCACAATTATGTCCACTTCATCCCGTGAGACCAGCTTTAGCCTTTAATATCTATCTATTTAGAGAATGACTTTTTATAGCTAAGGCCAAGAAAAATCTAAAAAAAACAGGAATCTGGTGAAGTGGTTCAGATACGCGGAGTCCTAACTTTAGTTGGGAATTCAGTGTTGACATTTCATGGGGTGAAGCTTCTGCGGGAACGAATTTGAGGATTTCCTATGCTGGAAATTGCTGTTTCCCTGTCCCATAAGAGACCCGATGTAACACTGGATGCTGGTGTGTTAAGTGAAATTACGTAGAATTCCTAGGTCCAACCATCTTCAGCCGCTTCATCAATGACCTTCCCTCCATCATAAGGTCAGAAGTGGGGATGCTTGCTGATGATTGCACAATGTTCAGTACCATTCGGTTCTCCTTAGACACTGAAGCGGTCCATGCTCGCATGCAGCAAGACCAGGACAACATTCAGCAAGTAACATTTGTGCCACACAAGTACCAGACAATGACCATCTCCAATAAGAAAGAATCTAACCAACTCCCCTTGACATTCAATGGCTTCACCATCGCTGAATCCCCCATCATCAACTTCCTGGGGGTTATCATTGACCAGAAACTTAACTGGATGAGCCACATAAATACTATGATTTCAAGAGCAGGACAGAGGCTGGATATTCTGTGATGAGTGACTCACCTCCTGACTCCCCAAAGCCTTTCCATCATCTACAAAGCCCAAGTCAGGAATGTGACGGAACTGCGTTTGAAGATATAGCGATCTCCGTGGCGTGGATTTCCCATTTCCTGATGTTACTTTGAATCCGATGCCAAGTCAAAGGGATCTTCAAGCATGCAGCAACAGTGATGTCGTCAAACAGGGTAAGCAGCCAATCACACCGATGTATTCTCACAGACAGCAAATCAGGAAGTAAAAAGCATTGATTGTCCTTCAAATTTTGAAAAGATCATTTGACAGAGAGTGAAATAAAGATTGGGCTATATGCATGGGATTAAGGTAGAAACTGAAATATCAAAAACAAACTCTAAAGATATATATTATTTTAAAAATATGTTGAATTTTTATCCTAATGGATAAACTTAAGGCTGGATTTTAACATAAGTGGATGGAACCTGCTTCCGCCTAGCCTGGGGATCCAACCCGCATTTTACAGGTTCCCGGGCTTTAATTGTCCCGAAGCGGGACTTCCAGCCAATTGAGGGAGGTGGTCCCGCCTCAGTAAACTGCCGGCCAATCAGTGGGCCAGCAGCTCTTAGTCCCCACAGCGCCACTGGGAGCAGTGGCCACTGCTGGGACTGCAGCCCAGCTGACACCATGGTAAAGCACTGCAATGCCCTGCTGGATAGCCTTATATGGGAAATTCCCAACCCGAACCTGACATATGTCGTTGGGTCCCGTCAGGGTCGGATTGGGTAGCAGGCCTTTACCCATGTACTGATGTAAAGGCCTGTTACCCGACCCGACCCCAACGGGACCCGAAGACATGTGCCAGGTCTGAGTCGGACTTCACAGCCTGGCATTCCGGCTCGGTTGGGTTTCCTTTGCAGACCTTTACACCATGGAGCCAGGAGTGCAGGTAAGTGGGGCTTGCCTTGACGGGGGTAGTGATAGGTCGTGCCGCCAAGGCAAGGGTTGGGGGAGGGGGGGTGTCTTGTGTCCTGGGGGTGTGTTGGGAGGCGGGAGAGGCCCTCAATCGGGCACCCTGTGCCCAACCGCCATGGCACCCCCCCCCCCCACCCCCCGGCACGTGGAAAGGCCGGCAGCTATCACTGGGCGGCCTTTCATGTCTCCAGCATGCCCACTTGCCATGGGTAAAATACCCGAGGAGGCCACTTAAGGGCCTTGATTGGCCTCGGGCAGGTGGGCCGTTCCCCCTCCCACCACCCGCCCACTCCCCCCCCCCCCCCCCCCCCACCCGACCGCCATGAAGTTGTCCGGATGCGTGAGCGGGGCGGGAAGGCCTCCTGGAGCCTCCCGTTCGATTTTACACCGCCCCACGCCACCAACCAACCCGCTGGGGCGGCACAAAATGCAGTCCTTAGTTTTGTTAATGCTGGTAGTTTTGCTGTCAATACTACCACAAAATCCGGCCCTTGAATTGGGAAGACAATTAAGTTGATTTTCAGAAATATTGGCTAGGCTAATGATATATCAGATTATAGATGAAAGGTATTAAATTATAATTTCTCAAAAATATTCTCTTGTGACGTTCCAGATCCAGGTAGTCAGTCACCAGATGAGTTCTTTTATTCAGACAATACCCCACCTCGCTAAAAGAAATAGGAAACAGCACAATAGAACAAAACCACTCCTAAAATATTTTTTCTATGTTGAGAACATTAGCATACTGCCATTCCACTGAAAGTGGATCAATTCAACTTCCTATTAATGTTATGGGAAGTGATGATCTTTCAAAATTATTTGTGTACATGTTTTTGATGGGTGGAATTTGTTATAATGTTTCCTGGAGGTTTGATAGACAAAGATTATGTGAAATAACCAGTGGTGAAAGTAGGTAGAAATTAAAGTAACATCAACAATCCAAAATAACGAGAATCTAATTTAGTGGTGACTCACCCAAGGCTAGGTTTTTCTTTGTTTCGTCATAGATAACGTGAAACTTCTTTAATAAAATTGGAAAGTGTTGGAAATACTCAGCTGGTCTGGCAGCATCTGTGGGGAAAGAAATAGAATTAACGTTTCATGTCGATGACCTTTCATCAGAACTGGGAAAAGTTAAAAATTCAATCGGTTTTAAGCAAAGAGGGAAGGGTGGAAAAAGAACAAAAGGGAAGGGCTGTGCCAGGATGGGAGGCAGGAGAGATTAAATGACAAAAGAGTTGGTGGTGCAAGGCCAAAGGGAGTGGTAATGGGACAAGTAAAGAAAGAAAAGATTTCTCTAGAGGAGGTGTGAATGGCAGAATGATAAACAGCTGTCATCCAAAAGCAAAGACGAGAGAAGAAAGAATAAAACAGAAACCTGCAAAGAAAAAGGAAACAAAATGGGGGTAGAGATTATGGTTTGATATTGTTGAATCCGGAAGGCTGTAAAGTGCCGAATAGAAAGTTGAGGTGCTGCTCTTCGAGCTTATGTTCAGATTCATTGGAACACCTCAGGAGGCCAAGGACAGAGAGGTCAGCATGAGAGGAGAATTAAAATGACAGACTTGGAGTCATGCTTGTGGACTGAATGGAGATGTTCCACAAAGCAGTTACCCAGTCTGTGTTTGATCTCCCCAAAGTAAAGCAGATTGCATTGTGAACAGCAAATACAATATACTAACTTGAAAACAAAACACATAAATCGCTGTTTCATCTGGAAGGAGTGTTTGAGGCCTTGCACGGTGAAGAAGAATGGACCAGGGTGTCGAGGAGGGAATGGTCCCATCGGAATGTGAAATGGGGAGGGGAGGGAAAGGTATGTTTGGCAGTGGCATCATGTTGGAAGTGGTGGAAATGGCAGAGGATGATCCATTGAATATGGAAGCCAGTGGGGTGGAAGGTGAGGGCAAGGGGAACCCTGGCAGGGAGGGGAATGGGTTAGAACAGAAGTGCAGGAAATGGGATGGACATAGTCAAGGGCCCTGTCAACCACAGTGGGTGAAATCTCTTTATATATTTATATTTCATTGGAGCAGAGAAGGTTAAGGGGAGATTTAATAAAAATGTTCAAAATCATGAATGGTTTTGATAGAGTAAATAACGAGAAATTGTTTCCAGTGGCAGAAGGGCTCAGTAACCAGAGGACACAGATTTAAGGTAATTGGCAAAAGAGTGAGAGGTGAGATCAGGAGAATTTGTTTTAAGCAGCGAGTTCAGATCTAGAATGTACTGTTTGAAGGGCGGTGGAAGCAGTTTCAATAGTAAAGTTCAAAAGAGAATTGAATGAATACTTGAAAGAGAGAAAATTGCAGGGCTATGGATAAGGAACAGGGGAGTGGAACTCATTGCGTAGCTCTATCAAAGAGCTAGTGCAGGCATGATGGGCCAAATGGCCTCCTTCTGTGCTGTAAGATGCTGTGATTCTGTTTTATTCTTAAATGGTCAGCTCCAAGATTTGAATTAACAGTCCTGATAATCCTATCACAGATGTGAAGTTGGAACAATGGTCTCATGTCTTTACCAAGGAAGAAGATGCTGCACATGTCATGGTAACGGAGGAGGTAGTTGATATATTGGATGGGATAAAAATTGATCAAGAGGAGGTATTAGAAAGGTTGGCTGTACTTAAAGTTGATAAGTTACCAGGACTGGATAAGATGCATCCAAGGATACTGAGGGAAGTAAGGGTGGAAATGGCAGAGGCACTGGCCATAATCTTCCAATCCTCTTTAGATACAGGGGTGTGGCCAGAAGACTGGAAAATTGCAAATGTTACACCATTTTCAAAAAAGGGAATAAGAATAAGTCCAGCAACTAGAGGCCAGTCTGTTTAACCTCAGTGGTGGGAAAGCTTTTAGAGACGATAACTTGGGACAAAATTAATACTCGGACACATGTGGATTAGTTAAGGAAAGCCAGACGCATTTGTTAAGGGCAAATCGTGTTTAACTAACTTGCTTGAGTTTTTTGATCCGGTAACAGAGAGGGTTGATGAAGGTAATGAGGTTGATGTGGTGTACATGGATTCCCAAAAGGCATTCTATATAGTGCCATATAACAGGCTCGTCAGCAAAGTTAGAGCCCATGGAAAAAAAGAGACAGAAGCAGCATGGATACAAAATTGGCTGAGTGAGAGGTAACAGAGAGTAGTTGTGTACGGTTGTTTTTTTTACTGGAGGAAGGTACGTAGTGGAATTCCTCAGGGGTTGGTGTTAGGACACCTGCTTTTCTTGATCTATATTAATGACCTAGAATTTGGTGCACAATTTCAAAATTTGCGGATGACACAAAGCTCGGGAGGATAGTGATAAACCTCAAGAGGACATAGGCTGGTGGAATGGGCAGACAGTGACAGATGAAATGTAATGCAGAAAAGCATGAAGTGATTCATGTTGGTAGGAAGAACGAGGAAAGGCAATATAAAATAAAGGATATAATTCTACAGGGGGTACAGGATCCGAGGGAGCTGGGATATATGTGCACAAGTTATTGAAGGTGGCGGGGCAGGTTGAGCAAGCGGTTAATAAAGCATATGGTATCCTGGGTTTATAAATAGAGGCACAATACAAGAACATGGAAGGCTCCTTAGACAGCACCTTCCAAACCCGCGACCTCTACCAACTAGAAGGACAAGGGCAGCAAATACATGGAAACACCACCAACTACAAGTTCCCCTCCAAGCCACACACCATCCTGAATTTCCTGACTATCACCATTCCTTCATTGTTGCTGGGTCAAAATCCTGGAATTCCCTTCCTAACAGCACCTACCCCAGGTGTACCTACCCCAGGTGTACCTACCCCAGGTGTACCTACCCCACGTGGACTGCAGCGGTTTTAGAAGGCGGCTCACCATCATTTTCTCAAGGGCGATTAGGGACGGGCAATAAATGCTGGCCTGGCCAGCGATGCCCACATCCAATGAATGAATAAAAAAAAGTTATCATAAAGCTGTATAAAACACTGGTTCAGCCTCAACTGGAATATTGGGCTGAAATTTATACTCCCGCCGCCGATTTCGGGTGAAAACAATGGGCCACATATCGCGGAGCCGCCACGATAAGCGTGGCGGCTCATTTAAATAGCCGGGGCAGCCCCCCACCTCGATCACATGGATGGGGCAGGCTGGCCGTCCCCAGCAATAGTGTCAGCTGCCTGTGCACAGGCACTTACGCCATTTTACAGGGCTTTGAGCCCTACCGTTAAATTTAAATATTTAAAGAGACAGTGAATAAAAAAAATTAAATACATTTATTTTGCCCCTCTCCCACCCCCCAAATAACCATAAAATTAATTACTTGCCCTCTCCCCCGAAAACATTTACCTTGTCCACCTGACCTTCCCCCATTCCCCCCCCACAAAGTGCATAAACTTTAACCTAAAACCCTTCCCACCATCCCCTACAATAATGATGTTCCTTTGGCCCTTTTTACCCCTCCCACTGCACTGAGAAACTTACCTCCTCCCCTCTCCCCACAAGTGTTCTGCCTCGTTTCCCTGGACAGGGATCCAAAGGTGCGGGTGTGCCAGCCAGCAGCAGGATGATCACAGCGGGATGGAAAGCGGCAGCATCAGTATAATTAATTCATTGATTTTAATTTGTATTAATATTTAAATGGCGAACCCGTTGCTGAGCGGCGGAGGGGCCGTCACGAGGCCTCGCCGTCACCGGCAATATCAGGCTGGACCCTCCCGGCATCGGAGTGCGTGGCGGACCTCTCCCGAAGGCATTTTCCGGCTCCCTCGCCACGAACCCTGACATCAAGGTGTCTGTAAAATTCAGCCCATTGTGTGCAGTTCTGAGAACCGCACATTAGGAAGGATGTTAAGTCATTAGAGAGGGTGTGGAAAAGATTCATGAAAATGGTTCCAGGGATGAGTTACATGAATAGGTTGGAGATGCTGTGGCTATTCTCCTCGGAGAAGAGAAGATTAAGAGGAGATTTGATAGAGGTTTTCAAAATCATGAGGGGTCTGGGCAAAGTAGACAGGGAGAAACTGTTCCCATTGGTGGAAGGACCCAGAATCAAAGGACACCGATTTAAGGTGATTGGCAAAAGCAACAATGGCGACATGAGGAAAAACATTTTATGGAGCGAGTGGTTAGGATTTGGAATGCACTGCCTGTGAGTGTGGTGGAGGAAGATTCAATCAAGGCCTTCAAAAGAGAATTGGATAATTATCTGAACAGAAAACATTTGCAGGGCTACAGGCAAAAGGCAAGAGAGTGGGGCAAGGTGAGTTGCTCTTGCAGAGAGCTGGCAGAGATATGATGAGCAGAATGGCCTCCTTCTGTGTTGTAACCATTCTATGATTCTATGATAGTCTAGATGATGTGCACATGCACCTATGATTGGTCAACATCTTGGTCTGAGTATTGTGTCAAATATAGTCTTATGACTTAAGTGATTTGTGATAGGGGGTTTCAAAAATAGGAGTCTCTCTTCACCAATATTTAATATTTTGCATATTGAAACTTGTTTGCTTAAGTATGGGAAAATATATGGGCATTTCTATTTGTAAATATAAATAATACTTTTCCCTCCAAAGACTGTAGGAGCAAATTCAAATGTTTTTGCAAAAATCATGGAACTTCTTGGCCTGATTTTTTGATGTTTAGCTTTTTGATGTTTTTTCCAGAAATGTTTAGTGTGTTAATCTGACTGTGTGAACCATATGTTCTCCTTCTTGGTTGGAGTCATGTCATGCTCAGTTAAAATGGTCATTTGGAAACAAAAGCTTCCCATTTTTTGCATAATCCTGTTTCAAAATGACAGTATAAATGCCAGATACATTGGCCCGTGACAGTGCAGTTTTAAGCTAATACAATATGGTTTTCACATCAAAATGAAAATTAAGGAACAACTACAGAATGAAGTCAGCAATCTGATGCTGCATTGATTTCATGAGGTCACCAAGATGGCAGTCTTGACACTGCTCTGGCTTCACCTCAACTTCAGAGGATTGCTTGGGAACTGTTTGAGCTTAATATTTTGACTCTTTTCTGCTGGGATTAAAAATTTAGTTGAATGCTAGTAATTAGAGCTTGGTTCATGGATGTAAGCATGCAGGCCTAGTGCTCTGCTTTGCTTGACACAGTACAATGCAAAGCCAGCAGTTGTCAACTCTGCTCTAAGCTAAAGCAAGTACTTGTGTCTAAATAGTGTCATTAATGAAGTGAAGCAGATTTCAGCTGGCCTGTTAACACTAATGGTCTACAAAATCACCTACTGATCAGCCCTGAATCATCTTGGATCAACAGTGGGAGGCAATATAAGTCGACCATTATACTAGGGTCAGCAACATAAACAACAACAACCTAAATTTGCATAGCACCTTTAATGGAGTAAAATGCCACAAGGCGTTTCACGGGAGCGTAATCATATAAAAATTGACACTAACCCAATGAGGACGGCATTACAAAAGGTGATCAAGCACTTGGTTAAAGAGGTAGGTTATAAGGAGCATCTTAAAGGAGGAAAAAGAGGTGGGGAAGTGAAGAGGTTCTGGATGATGTGTTCATGTACCTATGATTGGTCAATATCTTGGATTGCATATTGTGTCAAAGGCGGAGAAGAAGCCAGAATTGGAAGAGTGCCCAGTTCTTGGAGGGTTGTGGATGCAAAGTAGGTTACAGAGATGCCATGCACACAGTGGTGTGGAAAAAGGTAGCAGTGACTTGCATTGGAAGATGGCTCAAATCATTTATTTACTTTGCTCTGACAAACAACACCGAATCTCTCAGCTCATGGATGCCATGAAGACTCACACTAAGTTTACTGCAAAAAAGTGATTTTTAGCTTGTTCAAAATAAAATAAATCTACAACTAGGATCACAAACTGAAAGGGTGGAAAATCAGGGCAAGAGGAAAAGGCAAACAGAAAATGCATTTTCAGAAAAACTTTCAAGGATCTAGGATTTTCTCCTTATAACTGTGAATGGCAGGATTACCACTGGTATGATAGACAGCATTCGTACACATTGTGATCTGACCAATTACTAGGTTATATACAAGCTGTCCTCGTCAGTGCAGAATAGTGCTTGTCCATCCCAAGGAATGAATCAGAAGTCAGCTGTTGATGTCATGAGGCAACAGAATGCAATAGAATAATATCCCTAATCCAGACACCTTGTTGTCTAAGAGAGTTTCTCTTCATTGTGGAGTGCAGAATTTGGTTTCTAATTGCTGCTCAATCTTAATTGGACTTTGATATATAATGGGAAATGTGAAATAGAATGTGAAGAAATCATCTTAATACAAAGAGCAGTTCATAAGAATTTACAGCTAAAGGTGCAAACTTAATGATTGAGTTACCAAAAATATTCACTTAACAGGAATTTGACTCTAAAACATTAAATTAACAGGAATCAATGCAATGTGTGAAGGAAATGTTTTTCATTTTTCAGTTTCTAATCATTTATCATTTACTTAGTGCATTTAAAATAAACCTGACCAAAACATACTATAGGAAATTAAGAGTCATCATTTCCAGGCGGATGTGTTCTGCAAAGCAAGTGCCATGTTCTGGAGATTGGCTAGATCCTTTTAGTGGCCTACCTAGTCGGTACAGTACAGGTTGCTCCATAGAATCATAGAATGGTATAGCAGAGAAACAGGCTGTTCAGCCTTATTTCTAACCTCTCCTTTAGTTCTTTTTATGATTATCTTAAATCTATACCCTTTGGTTACTGTCTTACTCACAAGTGGAAACAAACGCTATTTATCTTATAATAGTCCTTCATAAGGTTGCAGATTTGTAAGCTTCTCCACCCCAGTTTAAAAAGCCTCTCAAGTCTCACTTCCTCCTCCCTGGAAGAGTCTATCTGCATCCTTTTGCATTGTTTTTATATCCTTCTATAATAGGATGCCTAAAACTCCAGCAAAGCAAACTCTATTTCCCTCTGCTTCTTTTGTAAACAGCATCCCAAACTAAGACTCTCTATCATTGTACGTGAAAAGGTGGTGGAATCAGATACCAAAGGAACTTTAAAAAGGCAATTGGACATATACTTAAAGAGGACTAATCGTCATGGTTAGGGGGGAAAGCTGGGGCGTGGGAACAAATCGGACAGCTTTTTCAAAGAGCTGGCACAGTCACAATGGGCCGAACGGCCTCCTTTTGTGCTATACGATTCTCTGATTCTACCATTTGGAAAAAAACCGAAACACAGCAATGTTTGTATTACACTACCAACTGTTGGAGTCTGAACAAAAATCAATACAAAAGTCTCACAATTTACCTTGCTTTGCGAGATTATAACCAGAGCAGCACACTGATAGTGCTCGGTGCTTATACCAGACCTCATTTATTTTTGCCAGAAGCAGAAGAGTTGTTGCAGCTGCATCTCGATGTTGGTATCAATTTTGATTGTTGTACATCATGCTGGCAGCAGAGCTTCACGTGCTGCAGTTGTATAGAGCCTTGGTGAGACCGCATCTGGAGTATTGTGTACAGTTTTGGTCTCCTTACCTAAGGAAGAATATACTTGCCACAGAGGGAATGCAACAAAAGGTTCACCAAACGTGTTCCTGGGATGATGGGATTGTCCTATGAGGAGAGATTGAGGAGACTAGGCCGATATTCTCTAGAGTTTAGAAGAATGAGAGGTGATCTCATTAAAGCATACAAAATTCTTACAGGGCTCAACTGGGTTGATGCAGGAAGGATTTCCCCTGGATGGGAGTGGACGGGTGTCTAGAACCAGGGAACACAGTCTCAGAATAAGACTTAGGCCATTTAGGACTGAGAGGAGGAGGAATTTCTTCATTCAGAGGGTGGTGAACCTGTGGAATTCTCTTCCCCAGAGGGCTGTGAAGGCTCAGCCATTGAGTACGTTCAAGACAGAGATTGATCGATTTCTTGATATTAAAGAGATAAAGGGGTATGGGGATATTGTGGGAAAATGGCGTTGAGGTAGAAGATCGGCCATGATCTAGTTGAATGGCTGAGCAGACTCGAGGGGCTGAATGGCCTATTCCTGCTCCTATTTCCTATGTTCCTATCACATGTGCCTGTGGAACTCCCTTCCTAGACGGTGTTGTAGCCTGGGGATAGGTGTGCAACTTAGCACTGGGGCATAAAACCCGCACTGCAGCTCAGCTGACCATATAGAAGAGGCAGTGGATCGCCAATGCAGGTTTTACACTGACAGCAAGTTAGAAATCTACTCCAGAATTCTGATCTAAGCAAAGGTTTAAGTGCTGCACCAGCCATCTGAGCCAGGGCTGTTAGAGCATGTGTTTAGTTTTTAGGACTAGTCTGTGACCCATCCCTTCGCCCTCCAAAAACAAATCCTCCAGGATGTTTAGTGTTCTCAGTAGCCACTAGTCAGTATGCTGTCCTCTTATTCTACGCCACCTAATATGTAAGAAAGAAGAAATTCTGCTATTGTACATACAGCGATGCAGAGACAGCAGCATGTGTGACACCATCAATTCCCACTGAGCTCCTGAGAATTCCTTTGGATATGTGAGTTTTAGATACTGTGTGATAGGACACCACGAGACAAGTTTAGTGCAGCCCACCTGAATTCATTATATATAAATATAGGCGGCACAGTGGCGCAGTGGTTAGCACCGCAGCCTCACAGCTCCAGGGACCCAGGTTCGATTCCGGGTACTGCCTGTGTGGAGTTTGCAAGTTCTCCCTGTGTCTGCGTGGGTTTCCTCCGGGTGCTCCGGTTTCCTCCCACATGCCAAAAGACTTGCAGGTTGATAGGTAAATTGGCCATTAGCAATTGCCCCTAGTATAGGTAGGTGGTAGGGAAATATAGGGACAGGTGGGGATGTTTGGTAGGAATATGGGATTAGTGTAGGATTAGTATAAATGGGTGGTTGAGGTTCGGCACAGACTCGGTGGGCCGAAGGGCCTGTTTCAGTGCTGTATATCTAATCTAATCTAATCATAGCTTCAAAAATTAATGAACTTTGGTACTCCATTCTGTGTTCATCACAGAGCCTGTTGAGCAAAACAGCTGGAAAGAGAAATATTCCAAGAGGAGATAGAATGCAAATGTATAGATACATTCACCCTGTTGTAAGAGAAATGAAAAGGGGGTAATTTTTAACTGCCAAAGGCTGGGTTGGAAGGTAAAAAATTTTTACATTCTCAATCTCAAGCCCAATCTGTACACTTCCAGATTTAACAGAAGTGGGGTGGTGGGTGATCAATCTGCTCTTGGGAGGCGGGTCAATCACTGAAATCTTTTAACAAGGCTGAGTGCCTCTATTTTAACAGCTTTATTGTTGTTAATTCATTGAGGCTGGGATTCCTGAGGTGAAAGAAGGTGAAAAGGCCTGGATCCTGGAGGTAAATGACTCCATTGCACTGCTTTGGAACCAAGGAGAAGCAAGAATGTTCCCCCCCGGCCCGACAAGTTTACTTACACATCAGCAGCTGACCCCAACCCCTTTGCCGGGATGTCCAAACCCGCCCCAGCCAATTTGTGCATAGCAAGCTCCCACAAATACAATGTGATAATGGCCAATTGGTTGAGGGATAAATATTGACAAGGACACTGGACTTTGTTTTCGTGCTATGGGATTTTTTTATGTCCACCTGAGAGGGCAGTTTAATCCACAAAATTGCACTTCTGACTGCACAGCACTCCCTTGGTACTGCACTCAAGTGTCAGCTAAGATTTTTGTGCTCAAGTCTCTAGCGTGGGCTTGACTCCACAACCTTTTGACTCAGAGGTGAGAGTGCTACCAACTGACCCACAGCTGACACTTGGATATAGAGCTTTTCACAACCTCAAGATGTCCCAAAGTGCTTTACAGCCAATTAAATGCTCGCAGTGTAGTCATAGAGTCGTACAGCATAGAAACAGGCCCTTCGGCCCACCGCGTAGTCACTGTTGTAAAGTAGGGAAACATGGCTGCCAGTTTGTGTACAGCAATGTCCCATGATCTACAATGAGATAAATTACTAGATAACCTTTTAGTGATGCTGGTTGAGGCACACTGGGAGAACTCATTGTGCCATGAGATCTTGTGTGTCCAGGGCTTTGATTTAATGTCCCATCTGAAAGGCAGCACTCCCAACAGTACAGCACTGAAATGTGCCAGTCCAGATTATGCGCTGAAGTCTTTGTAATGAGGCTTGTACCCACAATCTTCTGAGTCAGAAGTGAAAATGCTACACTGAACCAAAGTTCACACATTAGTGAAATACGCATTTTTTGCTAATTCACCATTTGGGTGGGGCCGTTTCTTCTTGTGGATGTTGGAGTATTATCTGGTAAGCAAATGTAAAAGCTCTCACACACTCTTAGAAGCTTAAATCTAAAAAAGAGCCTCCTAATGTGTTTTGTAATCTACCAGAGTCATAAGATGTAAGGAATATAAGCCACTTGAGACAAGGACACCTGGTGTACTGCATAATAGTTTCAACTCCTTTCTTGCCAAAGCTGTGTCACTCTGTAACTGACATGAGTTTTGGCTGCAGGTTGCACATGAATCTCTGAAAAAACTGCTGCTTTGATAACGTTGGAGAGAAAATATAAACTAATGGGTACAATTCTAAAAGGGGTATAGGAACAGAGGGACCTGGGGTTGTAGGTGCACAAATTGTTGAATTTGGCAGGACAGGTTGAGAAAGTGGTTAGTAAGGCTTACGGGATCCTGGGCTTTATAAATAGTGGCATAGAGTACAAAAGCAAGGAAGTTATGGTGAACCTTTATAAAACACTGGTTCAGCCTCAGCTGGAGTATTGTGTTCAATTCTGGGCACCACACTTTAGGAAGGATGTGAAGGTATTAAAGAGGGTGTAGAAAAGATTTGCAAGAATGTTTCCAGGGATGAGGGACTTCAGTTCCGTGGATAGATTGGAGAAGCAGCTGCTGTTGTCCTAGAGAAGAGAAGGTTGAGAGGAGATTTGATAGAGGAGTTCAAAATCATGAGGGGTCTGGACAGAGTTGATAGGGAGAAACGGTTCCCATTGGCAGAAGGTTCGAGAACCAGAGGACATCGATTTAAGGAGAATGGCAAAAGAACCAAAGGTGACGTGAGGAAAAACATTTTCACGCAGCGCGTGGTCAGGATCTGGAATGGACTGCCTGTGAGGGCGGTGGAGGCAGATTCAATCGTGGCTTTCGAAAAAAAAATTGCACGGCTACGGGGAAAGGCCAGGGAGTGGGACTAGCTGAGGTGCTGTTGCAGAGAGCTGCCACGGACACGAATGGCTGAATGGCCGCCTTCTGTGCTGTGACCATTCTATGATTCATTCATACAGTTATTAGTAAAACGGAAACTGGGGGGGACTTGCCCTATTCGTGATGGTGATCTCCCCAATAGCAACACTTCCAATTACCACTGCAAAGATCTTATAAAACCTAATCTTAGTCTGATTTTTTTCTAGCTGTCTCTGTCTATTGTTTCTACAACATGATTGAGGTTTTTTGTGAAAAGTGAAGTACTGTTTAATATTTGGCTTTACCCATATCTTAACTGGTGCTCCATTTATTTTTAAATGTCATCGATTTTCAAACCTAGTAAAATTACTTTAGTCATAGCCCTCAAGATCAAATAACTGGGTCATTTTCCCAGAAGCGATAGGGGAGAAAACCAGTCTGAACTTTGATACCCAACTACTCAGAAAGCTGATTCATTATTCTAATTCAAAATGTCTATTGTCAATAACTATGTGATGAGAATGTCCACATACTCTGGTGCTGAATGAACATCATATCTTTCCTGTTAAATATTATCACAAAAGAGGTGACACAGTAACACTGCATGTATTTAGACTGTTTGTGTGCCCATTGTTCACGAACTGTGGTTGCTGTCAGTGAATGGTAAATTGCACGAAACAACTGCTGCGTACTGCAGTCAGTCAACCTTCAACTCAAGGCATTCACTTTCCTAAATCAGAGTTGTAGGTGAACCTCCTCTCTGACTAGAGAGGGGTGAAAACTGCCCAGTTATTGTTTGTGACTCCATCAATTCAGACCTTAGAGAAACAGCATGGCTTAAATGCCAATCATAGCATGTTGGCCATTACGTCAGTTCCATCCCTTTATAGCATGAGATAGAAATGTCGTGCTGAGCCTATGCCATTTTGCCACTCCACCAGGTGTCACAGAAGAGAATGGTCTCAAGCTGCAGCATGGAGAGAACTCACAGCTGCTGAAACCTTAAGAGACAGTACAGATTAAAGATTGTGGGCTAGGTGGAGAGAAAGACCAGTTATATTTTTACAATTAGTTTTTCCTTCCAAAGTCAGTTAAAAAGAATAAGCCTCCACTTGTTTTTATTTTACTTTATTGTTGATATTATAACATCTTCGTCACCAATATCTATATAATATCTCAGCAAAATCACATCTTTAAGGCAAACATTTTCTTCATTCCAGTTGAATTGATCTCCTGTGTGTTTCACAAGGTTCTGATTGTTATGCCAACCAGCATCATAAAATGCCCAACAATTGATCCTTAATGTCTACCACGCAAGTCATCTTGGTGACTTGAGTTATTTGGTACGTGAGAAAGGACTGGCCATACCAAGAGAAAAAAAGATGTTAAAATTGCTGTGTCTTTGTTTCAGTAATCTACTTGTTAATTTAGGTCAATTTATGTTTTCAGTCAGCCAGTGACTTCTGCCTACTCAGATCTATTCAAAGAACAAAGAACAGTACAGCACAGGAACAGGCCATTCGGCCCTCCAAGCCTGCGCCATTCATTGCTAAAAATGCTTGTAAATTAATTCTGGCCATAAGATGCAAGTAATTTGTCAAAGTAAGAGGATAGAGCGAATTGGAGAAAAGGACAAACTCTCTAAATGTGGTTCAACATGGATACTTCACCTTTTATTTCACAATTTGTCAAATCCACAGAGCCAATACACAAATTGGCATCAAATCATTCTTTCCTTGCTCCATAATGGTAGTCAACTCTGTTAAAGGCTGGTTATAACGTTACGCATGCATAACAAAATTGTTCCTACAATACATGAATATTTTATATAACTATACACTTTTAAATATCACAATTAATCCTTTGGTGCAACTATCTGTGCACTGCTGCTGACCCCAAAACCCTAGTTATGTTGAGTACCTCGTTATAATTTTCTACAATCATTATGCGACCAGGATAGAGGAACTTCTGACTGCAGTTCGTGGTCATCACGACAAGGTCTCTCCGACAACTCTGGAAATCCTTTTTGATGAACGTAACTACTTTATAGCTGAATCCTTTTAAATATAATAAAATCACTTTACCTGCAGTTCTCCCTATGGCTCTATGGTTAAGTCTGCTGCCTGGTGTGCTTTCGTGCGCAAGTGCCCACCTAGATGTGAGTGTCTTGCGCAGTGAGTACTAGCAGGTCATAAGCACAGAATTCCAAGTTCAATCCTCAGTCTTTTCTAAGTTAGGTATTTTTTAATTCATTCTTGGGATCTGAGCATCGCTGGTTTGACCAGCATTTATTGCCCATCCCTAATTGCCCTTGAGAAGATGGTGGTGAACTGCCTTGTTGAACTGCTGCAGTCCATGTGCTACCTTGATCAGCTGCAGTCCATGGGGTGGGGGTAGGGGGGGTTGATAAACCCACAGTGCTGTTTCGGAAGGGAGTTCCATGTTTTTGACCCAGCGACATTGAAGGAATAGTGATATAGTTCCAAGTCAGGATGGTGTGTGACTTGGAGGGAAATTTGCAGGTGGTGCTGTTCCCATGCATCTGCTGCCCTTGTCCTTCTAGGTAGTAGAGGTTGCGAGTTTGGAAGGTGCTGTCAAAGGAGGCTTGGCGTGTTGCTGAAGTGCATATCATAGATGATGCACACTGCTGCCACTGTGCTCCGGTGGTGGAGGGAGTGAATGTTTAAGGTCGTGGGTGGGACTTGATCGCAGCCAGATTGTTTGAGGAGTTATGGAGCGGGAAAAAAAAAGCAAGGGTTTTCACGTCACTATCAAGTGACCTCTGCTGGAAAATGTGCATGTGTGGAGGTCGGGTGAGGAGAGGATTATGTTCCGCTTTAACAGTCTGTACTATAATCTACCGACACTCATGTTTTAGGCTCACACATGAAGAATGGACAGCTGGGCAAAGCACCAGGTCTTGGCCATGTAACCATACCCTAAGAGTAAGTACCTTCAGGAGAGGAAAATACATTCTCTTTAAAATTTCCAACAGTTGCATCACCTTTAAACCATACATCATCCATGATGTAGCAAAGTACACCATTGTCCCTTAGTTCAATGGACTAGTGAAATAACATGAAGTGTATTGTGGCTATGATCATTGTTTATTGATCGAGAAGATCCTACTTTGATGCACAGAATCAAAGGCCACATCATTCGAATAAAAAGATAAACAAACTGATGAAAGAGAAAATAACAAATGTAATATTGTAATCACCTTAGCAGCAGCAAATAAATGAAATGGTTGCATGATATTTTGCCTGAAGAAGCTGCTTCTTTGCCCCAACACAATGTTTCAGAGGAATCTGTGTAATAAATCCTTTTTGCTTCAATGATTTATTGTTTATACAATGCTTCTAACTTAAAAATATTTGTAAGATTTAAAAAAACTAAATTACTGAAAATTAATTGGTACAGTGTGCTAAATGAATGGAGTGTATCACTATCTCATGACTAATGACAAGTAAGGTTTTCTTGGAAGAAAGTCTTGCCATGACTGTTTTAAAGGATGATTTTCATTGCAAAAGCATCTAGCTCCTCCAATAGGGACTTTTGTAAAGTAGAGCAGTATGGATTTTATTCTACTTCAGTCTGAAGAGAGTGTGATTCCATGATGCATATGAGAGCATTTTGCTCCAATGTTTTGACTGATCACTTGACTATAAGATAGCCAACATACAAAGCTTTTGGTGCTGTTATTTCATGTCCACTATGGTTGGATTCCAAAATCATTTTACTTGTGACCCTTAACAGCTAGCAGAGAGATAGCAATCACAATAACCTTCTTTTCCTATCTGGCCTGCATTTGAATTTGTTTCCAAAGTTTCACTACTCGTGTTTTGATGTTTGCAGTCAAATGGTTAACCATAATGCGACAAGCGATTTAGCAGTACCTGCTTTTGACAGATTTGGACTTGTGGCAGTACCAAATAGAACAGATGCAACGCTGCAGCACATTTGTAGTGAGACAGTTTTGCTTCATTCCCACTAGTCCTCTGCCTACCTGAGATTGGTGCAATTCCAGTTCACCGCCTCAGACAGAGCACTTTCAGCCTAAGGAAATGACTTGTCATGCTTTTTGTGTGTTTGATACTATAAACCAATGAAAATGAATTGGCATCTTGCAGGATATCCATTCTATTAAACTGGTAAATTCACACGGCTCCAGCTGTAGGCTAGTGATATGGTTCAAGGGTCACAGAAGAGAACCCTGACTTGAATCTCTTTATCTTCTACATTCCATCTGTGGAAAAAAAGCAGTGTGTATATTTTATTAATGGAGCAAACAAAAATAAATACAGTTTAGTGTTTTTTAGTCATTGCCATAATTATGCAACCTTGGCGTGCTGTCTATATTCTGTTTGCAGTATTCTGCACCAAGCTGCAAAAAAAAAGGCGCAATGCTTATCTCTCAACCAACATCACTGAAACAGATTATCTGGAAAGCTATCTCTGCTATCTATGGGACCTTGCTGTTTGAAACATTCCTGCTCCATTTCCCTACTTACAACAGTGACTACACTCTAATGCATTGACTGTTAAATGCTTCAGAATGCACTGACATTGTGAAAGGCACCATCTAAGTGCATGTCTTTCTTTTCCTTCTATTAGCAATCCTGTGCTATGAAAGTATGCACACTGCTGAATAATCTGCCACTGTTAGAGTGAGACTTATAGAGATAGTTTAAGGCTTCTCTGCTTATTTTACATGCAGCAGCATCACGTGAAGTCCTGCATCTTGTGCAACTAAACCTGTATCATTATTAGGTCTAATATCAACTGTGCAATGAATGTATGATATTCCAGTTAAACAGCCCAGAATTTCAAAAGTTCAAGTGACACAGGAGACAAGTGCAATGAAAACCATGGTTACTGCAATAGATGTCAATGCATCAGCTTTATGATATAAGTAAAGAAAGAACATCACATCTGCGTCAAGCTGGGTTCCTTGAGATACATTTTCTAATTCATGTATTTCTGGCAGACAACAAGGTCTGTGCCCACCTGAGTTCAGCACCAGGAGCTTCTGCTCTAACGCCCTATTTTTGTGGGCTATTTATGTATGTGCTGAAAGTGTGCAATCTGCCAGTTGCTGGGAGCTATTTAAAGGGCTGAAGCAGCTTTTTAAAGAGAAGGGAGTTTTGCCATCAGACAGATTTCTTCATTGGATATTTGCCCAATTTATATAAATTGGGTGCACCCAATCATTCTAACAAAACCAAATTGTACGATGCATGTTCATGTACTCACACTCATGATGGGCTACACCATGAACACTTCATATCTCTTGCCATTTCCACTATCTCAACACTCCTACTTTGCTTGCAGGTCAAGGAGGCACATAACTATATGGAGCAGATGCATAGAAAGTAGCACTCCACAACTACAAGCCTTTCAATGAATCTAATGAGTCTACATAATTCTTTTGAACAGCTCACCATGGTAATAATTAGGAAAGAGACCATAGAGGGAATAGAGGAGGATAGTGCCTGCAGGCATGTCCAAGCTGTGGCTTATTACTATTCGAATTTCTTTCTTCTTGCTCTGGACATGTCCTCACTTTCAAACAGCCATATATATGTATATACATATATAATTGCTATGTAAATAATATTTGAAGGCACATCATACAGCCAGCTCTCTAATATATATCCCCCTTCTGTTTCTATAAGTCAATTGCAGATCTCAGTGCTTAAGAGGAAACTAGAATCCTGTCCACAAGAAAATGAAACAAACTGTGAGATTGAGGTGGTGAGTTCAAGGAATGAGTGCTGGGGAAAGCACTGACTATGATGAGCAGAAACAAGGGAAGGAGAAGGAACCTATTGCCCAGAGTACTGGCCTGTGGCTTCAGTTGCAAAGTTCAGAGATTCAATCCTTATGAGGCCTACTTACTAAAGAAGATTGGCACATGAGTGAAATTGTCTTCTGGAGTCATTTGAGCATGTCCAAAGGACCATGTTAAGTTTGACATTGATGTGGAGACAGCACTCATGCAGGAAGACGTATAGACACTATAGTGCACTATTGAGTACGTGACAACTCCGCAGACATTTGCAGCAAAGTTGGCAGTGGCGGAGGACTCAAACACAGTGAAAGTATTTCTTGTAGATTCTCAGACTGCTACAATATAGATCTCAGGCTCCACTCTTCAACATGCTGCCAGATTGGATGGAGAAAGCTATGACACCTGTTCCCTCAGACCTGCCCAGAGGTCTCCTCCCATGAAGATAATTGGATATAGCGAGAGAGTGTTCAGCAATAGGGAAATGAGTGGAGCAGGTTCAGATGAATCTGCACTTTCTTAGTATGATGCCATATACAGCCTAGTAGACAGTTCCCACTCTTTTGATGACAAATGAGAGTCATTTTGCAGGTAAGTGGGCAGGACCAGCAAGCCATTGCAGCAGTAGACCAGCTCAGTAGCATCACCTCACTTAATCATTCCTTTGTAGAAACGCCTAGAAGTAGCACTAAAATAGATTCGAGAAAATGCACATCATGCACTGTCACCAAGGAGAAAAACACAGAAAAAAACACTCAACACACATCTACAGATCACTTATAAGGTGATACACTGTTGGAACTTTATTTCACAAGCAGGAAAGCAAGGAAATATAATTATTTCAAGTCACTAGATTCTCAAACGTTCAGTGGGTTATTGATAACATTCATGTGACGATTACGGCCCCTAGAAAAAATACTAGGGTGTTGGTGAACCACAAGGGCCTCCATTTTTTCAATGCTCAAGTGGTGATTGACTAACACTGCAGGATGATGCAGATTATTATCTACTTCCCTGGTAGCAGGGTAGCAGGTTCTTTGCTTGAAGGAGAACACAGATGAAGGATGGGTTCCTGGAATATGAAAGACCCGATTTTAACCCCCTATTCCCAATGGGAATGGGGCATGCATGGAGTTAAAGTATCTGTGACATGGTACTCATTACAGCCACACAGCCATGAGCCAACACGCCATTTTAACAATCAGATTTTGAGCAGCGTGCCAGGCCATCACACCAGGCAGGCAAGGGCCTCACTCACATTCAAAAGTTAGGGTATGATGAAACCAATCAGGTGCTAATTTAACTGGCAGCAGTGAGGTTGGCCCCTGGTGCCAGCTTCACCAGGAAAGCCTGGTGATGATCTTAGCAGGCCCAGAAGTGTGTCAAAAAGGTAAAATTATTTTATTTTTAAGAGTTCCCTGGTGAGCCAGAAGGAGAGGAACTGCACCTTTGGTTCCCACAAGGAATCGTTGGACTTCATGTAATTGCCTGGACTGGGACCCCACCCCTACCCATTTCTATCATCTACCTTGGAGGAGATCATTCCCATGGGTACCCTGTTGAGGCCTTCTGCCATGCTTGCTCGACTCTGGGTTTGTCCAGGAGCGGGGCTTTTGTGTGGGCAGTCTGATGTGATCCAGACATTAACCTCAGGAAATTCCCCAACCTCATAATCAGTAAATTGAACTTCTTTGCATTCCACATGAGAGCACTTTATGCATGAGTGCAACAGGAAGCAGGTAAAAGTGGAATTTGCACCATCCCCCAGTCCCAAATATCTGAACTGCGCCAGTGGGAATGATCCTAGCTGTCAGAGAATTGGCCTGCTTGTGTGCAATACTGATATTCTGAAAGTTGAACACAGAGACCTGTATGGCTCCTGGTTTCAAAAGCCTAGATTCAAAATGGTGCAAACCCACAGGCAGGTGCAACTATAAACATCATTACTCATTTTTAGATAAGACGACTATTAAAACTTGAACAGTACCTGATATCTCGTTATATCATTTTTCTATCATTATAGACGAGGCAAAACTGGATGAAATGCAATGATTTGTCATAGTGCAAATAGATGCTGCTGATTGATCAGGAGTACATCATGGTTTAAAAAGATATTCTAATAGAAAAATTTGTTGAAGCTGTGATTTTGTAGATGACTCTTTGGAGCTGTATTTTTTTAAGGATACTTTTGCAATAAATTCAGTGGTGGGCTTCACATTTTCTATTTTTACCTCCTTACTGCAGCAGGTAAGAGATAACCATTTGAGCCAAACAACCTGGGTCCCTGCATTTGTTTTCTGGATAATGAGACTGGTGGTTGTGCTCAGCATGTTACAATAATCTAGAGGTGATTAAACTGCTTCAAACCCATTGCTGGACACTTCTAAAGGTGCAACCCATTGCAGGTCATTGCCTGCCAAACAGCAGTCATTTCTCTCCTATTCATCTAAAGAGTGTGTAATAAAATACTATGACTCGGCCAGATGACTAGATATAAATTGAATGATATGATTGTTATCAGAGGTTTAAATCCTTTGCAGTTCTGAAGAAGTGTCATTGACCTGAAACGTTAACTCTGCTTCTCTCTCCACAGATGCTGCCAGACCTGCTGAGTATTTCCAGCATTTCTTGTTTTTATTTAAATCCTTTGGGTTGTGCTGTTTCATTTATTATTGCCTGTACTACATATCTGCAAGTCACACACAGTTTAGTTTTAGGTGAGACTGAAGATCCTAAACCTTGGTGAAAGGAAGTTTTCAGTTTCAAATATGGACCTGAAATGTTTGTCCGGGAGTTCAAAGTTCACATTATTATAAGTATTTGTTTTCATTGAAAGTTACTTACATTTGAGATACGTTTGCCCTGAGATACTCAGCAATCCAGTGAGTTCTAATCCCATACAATGCCACTAGAAAAAAAATTCACTAGGAGGAAATTAATTTCTTAATCTTCTTATTTTTTATTTTATTACATGTTGTTCTTTTAAATTCTGCCTCTTAAGATTGTCATATAAGCTTATCCATTTTTAGAATCATATCATTGATTTAATGAACTATTGACAGGATTGTGTACTTTATGTACTTGGGTACAGCTGGCTTTCAACTATCACCAGGACCAGGATATAGCAGATAAGCATAATTCAGTCCAAGCTACACTGTGGGGTAAGAAAGCCTGTTTGAGGAACACAATCTCCCAGTTTAACAAGTCTCCACTCCAAGCGCTGCCTCTTGTTCACCATTCTATATACTTGTTGACCCACTTTACTGATTCACCATTGATCACCATTTGCTTTTACACTATGACCCTTCTAACTGTTGAAAGAATACATAAAAATTACTATATAATGCTAGTATAACTTTCAACAACAACATGCATTTATATAGCGCCTTTAATGTAGTAAAACAGCCCAAGCTGCTTCATTGGAGCATTATCAAACAGAATTTGACACCAAACCCCATAAAGAGATATGAGGACAGATGAAGAGGTAGGCTTTAAGGAGAGTCTTAAAGGAGGAAAGAGATTTAGAGAGGCATAGAGGCTTAGGGAGGACATTCCAGGGATTAGGGCCTAGCAACTGAAGGCATGGCTGCCAATGGTGGAGCAATTAAAATCAGTGATGGTCAAGAGGCCAAGAATTGGTGAAGCACAGAGATCTTGGGGGTTTGTAGGGCTGGAGGACGTTACAGAGATAGGGAGGGGCAAGACTATGAAAGAATTGAAAAACAAGGATAAGAATTTTTAAATCACAGCGTTGCTGAATTGCTAGCCAATGCAGGTCAGGGACCACAAGGGTAATAGGTGAACTGAACTTTGTGCAAGTTAGAATACGGGCAGCAGAGTATTGGATGAGCTCAAGTTTATGGAGGGTGGAGGATGAGAGGGCAACCAGAGGTGCATTGGAATAGTCTAGCCTAAAGGTAACAAAGGCATAGATGAGTATTTCAGCAGCAGATGAGCTGAGGTACGTGTGCAGATGGGCAATATTACAGGGGTATAAGTAGGCGGTCTTGGTGATGGAGTGGATATGGGGTCAGAAGCTCATCTCAGCATCAAGATTGCGAATGGCTTGTTTCAATTTCAGACAGTTGCAAGGGAGAGGGATGAAGTCGGTGGCCAGGAAATGTAATTTGTGACAGGGACTGAAAACAACAGCTTTGGTCTTCCCAATATTTAGTTGGATGAAATAGATGGATACTGGCAAAAGAAAAAGTCCAGGTTATCTTTCAGTCCCCCAAGACAACATCAAAGTTTAACTCTCTAATTTCAGTGAGAAAAGTGGAACATTTAGCTGTTATCTGATAACCAACACATTTAGTCCGTTAAGTCTCATTTACATTTTGATCTGGAGGGGCTCCCCGGAACTGGTTCCAGGTTTTGATCACGACATGCTGTGAAGCCACTTTATTTACATCAGCTATCACATTGCCCATTGAAAGGTGAGCTTTCAAGCCCGTAATGCCAAAGAGTTAAAGAAACATGCTACTCTGTTGTAAAGGTCACCATCCCCAGTCAATTGTTCTGAAATCATAGTAAATGAGAAGCTATTGCATTATTAAAAGAAGCTGCCATTATGTCTTAATGATTCAGAAATAGAGCGATTCTCTTCATACCTAGTGCAAAATAAGAGCAATGACTTAGATAGGGGATGAGTATATTGAGAATTGAAAGCATTCAAATGATTCCAGGACATTTATATGGAATGCCAGGCACAAACTTGCACAAAATTAGCAGACTAGAACTGAAAGAAAGGAAAAATGATGGATTAGAAGATAATGAGAAGGCAGGGCGGATCATCCATCCATCCCTCTGCCACAGTCTTCAAACCCAGCTCACACTGAAGAGAAGAATATCTGCTGCTTGCAAAAAATGTCAACAGAAATTTTCTTTGTTATATTTAGTGATATAACAACAAGGTGCAGTTAAAGACAACTGCATCTTGGATAAAGGTATTACACACATCAATCTTGGTATTTGTTGGGAATTCTGAAGGATGAACTGTTTCGAAGTAGGAACAGTAAAGTCACTGATTTCTTTTTAGTCACACAGGGTGCTCTAGCAATCCTAGTTCAGCCAATTGTAATTATCTCTGTGATTCAATACTTCAGACAACAACACTGTCTGGGAAAGATGTTCATTGTCTGGCGAGGCATTACCACTGGTGTTCGGTGCATTTTGGATTAATGTAGAATATTGAGGTACAGTTGAAACAGCTCTTTATCCTGGGATAAACAGGATGGTTATGGAGTGTGGCGAATGAGAGGGCAGTCAGGAGAGCATTGGAATAGTCAAGTCTAGAGGTAAGAAAGGCATCGATAGGGATGATTCTAGCTTGAAGGTAACCTCGGCAAATTGGATCCAGCCCATCTCATCTAGCCCATTACAGTCTTCCATTGTAAATTCCTTGAATCATGCACGCTGGCTGACTGATGAGGAGGCAGTTTGTTTCAGATTTACCAACACCAGTGCGAATGCTATGCCAGTGCTGAAGCCACTCGCTGCCCTTGGGCTGACCTCTGCTCCCTGTTAACTGTGTTCACCAGTTTTGCCACAGGTTCATTGTAAGCACTCCAGGCTTCATTACTTCCTTGCCTCCACTTCAGTGAGGGCAGCAGAATCAACTCAGAAAACACATGCAACGCTTGGCTTGGCCTTGAGGACTTGTAGGAAGAACAAAGAACAAAAGAACAAAGAACAGTACAGCACAGGAACAGGCCATTCGGCCCTCCAAGCCTGCGCCGATCTTGATGCCTGCCTAAACTAACACCTTCTGCACTTCCGGGGCGCATATCCCTCTATTCCCTTCCTATTCATGTATTTGTCAAGATGTCTCTTAAACGTCGCTATCGTATCTGCTTCCACCACCTCCCCTGGCAGCAAGTTCCAGGCGCTCACCACCCTCTGTGTAAAAGACTTGCCTCGCACATCCCCTCTAAACTTTGCCCCTCGCACCTTAAACCTATGTCTCCTAGTAACTGACTCTTCCACCCTGGGAAAAAGCTTCTGACTATCCACTCTGTCCATGCCGCTCATAAATTTGTAAACCTCTATCATGTCGCCCCTCCACCTCCGTCGTTCCAGTGAAAACAATCCGAGTTTTTCCAACCTCTCCTCATAGTTAATGCCCTCCAGACCAGGCAACAACCTGGTAAACCTCCTCTGAACCCTCTCCAAAGCCTCCACGTCCTTCTGGTAGTATGGCGACCAGAATTGCACGCAATATTCTAAGTGTGGCCTAACTAAGGTTCTGTACAGCTGCAACATGACTTGCCAATTTTTATACTCTATGCCCCGACCGATGAAGGCAAGCATGTCCTATGCCTTCTTGACTACCTTATCCACCTGCGTTGCCACTTTCAGTGACCTGTGGACCTGTACGCCCAGATCTCTCTGCCTGTCAATGCTCCTAAGGGTTCTGCCATTTACTGTATACCTCCCACCTGCATTAGACCTTCCAAAATGCATTATCTCACATTTGTCCGGATTAAACTCCATCTGACATTTCTCTGCCCAAGTCTCCAACCGATCTATATCCTGCTGTATCCTCTGACAATCCTCATCATTATCCGCAACTCCACCAACCTTTGTGTCGTCCGCAAACTTACTAATCAGACCATCTACATTTTCCTCCAAATCATTTATATATACTACAAACAGCAAAGGTCCCAGCACTGATCCCTGCGGAACACCACTAGTCACATCCCTCCATTCAGAAAAACACCCATCCACTGATACCCTCTGTCTTCTATGACCGAGCCAGTTCTGTATCCATCTTGCCAGCTCACCTCTGATCCCGTGTGACTTCACCTTTTGTACCAGTCTGCCATGCGGGACCTTGTCAAAGGCTTTACTAAAGTCCATATAGATAACATCCACTGCCCTTCCTTCATCAATCATCTTCGTCACTTCCTTAAATAACTCAATCAAGTTCGTAAGACATGACCTCCCCTTCACAAAACCATGCTGTCTCTCGCTAATGAGTTTGTTTGTTTCCAAATGGGAGTAAATCCTGTCCCGAATAATCCTCTCTAATAGTTTCCCTACCACTGACGTAAGGCTCACCGGCCTATAATTTCCTGGATTATCCTTGCCACCCTTCTTAAACAAAGGAACAACATTGGCTATTCTCCAGTCCTCTGGGACCTCACCTGTAGCCAATGAGGATGCAAAGATTTCTGTCAAGGCCCCAGCAATTTCCTCCCTTGCTTCCCTCAGTATTCTAGGGTAGATCCCATCAGGCCCTGGGGACTTATCTACCTTAATGCTTTGCAAGACACCCAACACCTCCTCCTTTTTGATAATGAGATGACTGAGACTATCTGCACTCCCTTCCCTAGGCTCATCATCCACCAAGTCCTTCTCTTTGGTGAATACTGATGCAAAGTACTCATTTAGCAGTTCGCCCATTTCCTCTGGCTCCACACATAGATTCCCTCCTCTGTCCTTGAGTGGGCCAGCCCTTTCCCTGCTTACCCTCTTGCTCTTTATATACGTATAAAAATCCTTGGGATTTTCCTTAATCCTGTATGCCAATGACTTTTCATGACCCCTTTTAGCCCTCCTAACTCATTGCTTAAGTTCCTTCCTACTGTCTTTATATTCCTCATGTGCTTCGTCTGTTCCTAGCCTTCCAGCCCTTACAAATGCTTCCTTTTTCTTTTTGACTAGGCTCACAATATCCCGCGTTATCCAAGCTTCCCGAAACTTGTCTTTCTTCCTCACAGGAACATGCTGGTCCTGGATTCTAATCAGCTGTATTCTAATCAGTTTGGATATGAGCTGCAGGGGAAAGCTCAGTTCCTAAACAGGTGGTTGAATTAAACCACTTTAACTGTTTAGTGAAGGAACTGCTTTTACCTTGCAGTGACTTTCTGTTTTGAAAAAGGAAGGTTGTTCGAACAATAAAGGGGTAATTATTGGGCTTTGATCTTTAAGTTTTATTTTTAAATTGTACATAATAGTATAACTTCTGAAAATAGGAAATTAATAAATGAGCAACAGTGCAGTGTGGAGGGCAGCCAATAGGAAACAGTGCAATATAGAGGGCAGCTAATGGGAAATAGTGCAGTTTGGAGGACAGCCAATAGGAAACAGCGCAGTGTTGAGAGCCACCGTCAGAAGTGGTGCAGTGTGGAGGCCAGCCAATGGGAAATGGTACAGTGTGTATGGCAGCCAATGGGACATGGTGCAGTGTGGAGCGCAGCCAATGGGAAATGGTGTAAGTGCCTACTATTTGAGGGGTAGGGGACAAGTGGTGGTCAGGAGGAGCACTCCTGCCTTACTGCTAACAGCCTGTAGCGGTCCATTTAAGCTTTACCTTTTAGGCCACATGTAGACCTGGTTTTCCTGAATGAAGCCAGACTGACAAGGTCTGCATTCAGGACAGATAGGCTTTGAATAGGCTTGAGGCCCCTTATTTGCATCCACAAAAGGTCTAACACCTCTTGCAGTTTTGGGCCCTGAATGCTTATTTTTGCCAATACCAATATGGAAGATGGCACACCTCTGGCTCATAATGAGCATGCCCTTCCCGGCCACCATATTGGGGTGTAACTGCTTATTTAACACCCAAAATACGTGCGTGGTTCCATTGAATTTTTGAGATCCACGAGTTCAAATCCCACCATGGCAAGTTGAAAAATTGAATTCAAGAAATCTGCTAAGCTGCTGTATTGTCATAAAAACCCAAGAAGTTCATTAATGTCCTTCATGGAAGGGAGCCCTGCTAGCTTTACCTGTGCCTGGCCTACATGTGACCCATATTATGTGAACCACTCAATGTTCTCAGAGCACCTAAGATGGGCAACAAATGCTGCCTTATCAGTGTTGCTCATATCCCAAGAAAAAATATGTAAAAATATTGAGTACACAGTGCAACAACCTATTGTACCATAATGCCAAATACAAGTTCACTTATGACATACAGAAGCAGTTCTTCAGTTTGCTACGTGGAATACAACTGTTCTGGAAGCAGATGGCAAGAACAGTCTTGCAGCTATATGACAGGGAAGACTACTACCAAAGCCATGCAACAAGACATGACTGGCAGACCTTGCAATTCTAGTGAATGTTACAGACCACATGAGCATTCTCAACAAGAAGCTTCAAGGAGGATACATAGTTTGTAGCAGAGCTGATCAGCAACGTGCGCTTTGCAGATCAAACTCCATCTCTTCCAAAGCCAACTTCTGTTTGTGCACTATCTTTTGGGAGGAATTACAGAGGAGTTATCATCTGCAACCATTCCACTTCCAGCCTGAAGTGTGGCACACGGATTTTCCAACCATTTCAAAGCCTTACATTACAAATCACTGCACCCGAAGATGCTTGAAAACATTTTGGCATAAACCTTATAAGTGGCCCACTGGAGATTCAGATAGACTTCATTATGGTCCATAGCAATGATCAGCTCAGAGCAACTTTGAAGCACTAGGAATGCTGCCAATGCCTGACTATTTTCTGGAGATGCCTGTAGGCCTGTGCTATCACATGGCCATCAGCACGTACGTGTACATTTTTGAAAATGAACCTGTAAAAGTTTCACTTCCACTCAAGAACCACTAATGTAAGAACTGGGGAAGCAAAAGTCATCCAAGATCTTGGAATGAAAACTGAGACTTTAATAAAATGCTTCTCCAATAAATGTAAACAAAAAGTCTAAATATTCAGTGTGTTGTTGTCATTGGATTTAATTATGAGTCATGATTCTACTGATTCAAAAGCAACTTACAAGCATATACAGCCCATTCACTAGTTTGTGCCACAATGATGCAGCCCACTGCTTTAATAATTTGGACACTCCTACACGGTGTCACACTGTAACCATGTCCTGGTCACCTCTACATAACACTGTAATTGCCAGTCATAACCACAGCCAATGAAATACTTTTGAAGTGTAGTCAGTGGTAAAATTGGACACAGCAAGGTCCCACATACAGCAATGTGATAATTGATTTTAGGTGCTAGTTGAGGGATAAGTGTTGGCCTAGGCACTAGACAGAAATCCCCTGCTCTTTTATTGGCTTGCCTCATTGTCTCTCTTACTCTTTCCAATGTGATACCAAGCACAGTTGGCATCAGCTATTTCTCTAGGTTTCTCAGCAAGTGAAGAAGCAAGACCAAGATTTTGATAAAGCTGTAAAATAAGCAAATTCGATCCTAGGTTTTGCAAAATAGGTTCAGGCAGTACAAAAGCAAAGAGGCAATGCTACACCTATACAAATCATTGGATAAGCTGCAGTTACAATATAGAGATAATTTTCGCCTTCACTGCCTGGGTGGTCCTCTGGCAGAGCAGATTGTCTGCCCATTGGAAAACCTAGCCAATTTTCATTCCATTAATCTGGAAGATTACTGCCTAAGTAGTGAAAGTGAACAATATCCCAATTGTGTCTAGTTTAGGGACCTCACTTTAGGAAGAATATCAGGGATTTGGAGATAGTGCGGTAGAATTTTTCTAAGATGACGCTAGGGATGAGGGGCTTTAGTTTTGAAGAGGAATGCGAAAAACAGAGAGGCTAAGGGTAGATCCAAGAAAGGTTTTCCAATTACGATGGTGGGGCTTTCGATAAGGTAGATGAGGAAAAACTATTTCCATTGACCAATAAGTCATTAACGAGAGAGCATAAATTTAAGATCATCACGAAAAGAATGAAAGAAGGAATTAAGCAACAAAATTATAGGACCTGGAAAAACCCTGCCAGAAGCAATAGTGGAAGCAAAATCCAGGGAAGTAGATAAATATTTGAGAAAAGGAAAGGAGGTAAATATTTGAAAAAACAGGAATTAAAAGGATTCAGGGGATGGGTAGAGAATGAACCTTAGCGGAGAGCTCTTTCTAGAAACCCAGCACGGGTGCCAAGGGTTAATTGTCCAACTGTGCTACAAAATTCTTTTGGGGGTGAATTTCTGCAGTGACCCTCCCACTATGCACTGCTATGGAAACCCTGATAAATGGTGTGAATATCAGAATTCACCCTCTATGATTCTATAATAAAAATTCATTGTCAACATGTAGAAGGTGCCTGATTATTCATGCAATTCTGTCACACCCATTTCATTCAGTGAAAGAAGAGGTTTTGCATTCAAATTATTTTAAGCCTTACAAACAGCCAGATCTTATAAAACCTGTGCTGTTATTGTCAAGAGGTGGTTAATCATTTTTCAGACAGTCAATGTCATGGAACAGACAAAATGAAAGTCAGTGGGTGGTTTATAGAATTGTCCAGTCTCATTAACAAAAAATAAGATTTCTGAATAATAATTATAAAAAAAAGCTCATACAATATCATTTCAACTGTTGTGGTAAAAACATGAATAAGTAGTTTCTTTGAGATTTGCTGGTTTTCTTATTGTCCTTGAGTGGTGTTGATGCTGTTTGTGAATCTTCTATGATTGATGTTGAAGGTGGGGGGCTTCAGTATTGTCCTAACAGTGAGTAATCCAGCACTCAGCTATTTACTGTAAATAAGAATGTTTCTTACTATAGGGAAATTTTACACACACAACCAGGTCACTAAAGTTTTTCCAGCTGTAAAACACATTCTTTTTAATGTCTAACCACAGTAAACAGAGCAACATTATTGTAAGCTTACGTTTTTTTTTGGAAACAATCAGTAATATGGAGATAATTGGATGCCCAAGATTTAAGTGAGGTCAAAGTAAGTAAATGTTTTTTCATTCCAAAACACGTTTTCTGATAACAAATTATAATTTCAAGGAAGCATTATGGGTGGTTGATGTTCAGCACAGACTCGGTGGGCCGAAGGGCCTGTTTCAGTGCTGTATCTCTAATCTAATCTAATCATTACACCTAAATAGCATTATTTTTACCACCAATATTTTGCCAATTAACTAGAGATGTGAGGGGGTAGCAAAAAACTCAGGTTATTTGTTGTAAAAACACTAAATTCCATATTCAGTAATTTCCTAGTGAGCACTACTTTTGGTACAAAATGTTATTGTACAAAAAAGCATAATTTTGTTTTATGAGCATATCAATTTTATTTTATTCTGAACTGTGTGAGTACAGAAACTACTTGCTGTTTTCTTTCCCCATTTCTGCATTCATCCACCTGATTTTCTTTCTTTCCCATCGAAAGATGTCAAGCTTTTATTTGGTAAGTCCCTACAAGAAGGTGCTCGAGATTAACGGAATAGATCAGGCATACTTCGAACTGCTCCCTATTGTGTGTTGTCACCTCCACTGCAATGCCTCAGACAGAAGGAATTTGATAACATTTGTACATAAAATGGCTCACACTTCTTTTCTGAAGGTTTTTCACCATCTTACTATCAACCAGTTTTAACGTAAGCTATTTTAGGGATTTAGGTATAAAGTTCATGAACATCATTTGAAATGCACAATTAGGTTATAGTTCTCTGTTCTTCAGTTGGTATTTGCTATTTCACACCGCCATGGTTTATTTTAAAAACTTTTTTGCTGAAGATTGTCTGTCTTTCCTAGAATACCGAACAGCAGAGGTCCTGAATTATTGTGTCCGAGCATTATACAAAAGGGAATTAAACCATCAGATTACAGAAAAATCATTTAACATAGTTTCAGGAAAATTCCATGCAAACTATTGCTTGTGCAGAGCACTGAATTGGCTGGGAAGCACTTTGGGATGTCCTGAGAACATGGAATGTGGTATATAAATGTAATTTATATCCTATATAGTCAGAGATGAATTACAGAGCACACAGTCTTGAGTTGATTTGGGTATGCACAAGTTACAAGCACATGTAGAAGTTTAATTTACTGTGTACATGTGCACGTGTTTAAGTCATCACATCATTATGTTATTTTGTATAATATGCACAATCTATTCACTCTTTGGTTTTATTATTACAAAAGGAGGCCCTCTATAATGAGGAACAGTTCCTGGGTATCATCACAGAGACTGTTACTCAAGAGAAAAATGTCACTGTGCAATATTGCATTAAAGCATCCATATTTACCAATATAAGAATAAGCTGTTTATAGAAATATCATATAACAGATGAAAAGCCAAAAGACACAAAATTATGAAAGCAGACCAATTTACCTGGCCAAAAATAGGCAGCAGTGTTTTATTGATTTATTGACAATGCTCAAACCTGTGTGTATACTCTAGTACTCACACTAGTAAACAGCATTCTCTTAATGGCTTATTTAAAGACAAAAATGATATTTTTTGTTTCAACAATAACCAAAACTTCTATTTTAGCATAATAAAGACTCCCAAGGCATTTCACATAGTAAAATGCAACTGGAAGACATGATCAAAGATGTGGTTGAAAAGATAGAGTTAGAGGAGGCTCCTAAATGGAGTGAGAGAAATATCAAGGCCATGAGTGTTTTAGGTATGCAATTCCAATAGAGTACGTTGCTGAAGACTCTAACATCAATAGACGAGCAGCAGGGAGTAGGAGTGCCATAGTGAAAACCAGAGTCAGAGGAATGAAATATAGAACAAATAGAGATTGCAGAGGAGTGAGGCCATGAATGGACAGCTAAACAAGAAAAAGAAATCAGTGCATTGGAGGTCAATGAAGACCATGGGCATATGGGTGAGCAGGACTTGGCAGGGACAGAATGCATACATTACTATCAAGGCAGTTTCACTTGGAGACAAAATCTAATCCTGGGAGAGTAGGAGCTGCACTGAATTTGTGCATTGCTTCTTCCTCTGAGGGACCTGCACTCACATACAGCCCAAACCAATTGGCATTACAGAGTAAATTTATAGCTTGCATGCTCTAGCACAGGACCTCGCTGGGAATGTGTGTCAATAAATTGCTTGCAGGTCAAAATCCTCCATTCATAGTGGACAGAAAATCATGGAGTGTAGGTATGCAATTCATGATATGTGGTTCCAGCAGGCAACTGGAAAACACACCTTTAAATTCTCTTCTATTTGTTTTGCTCTGCACTGTATAAAGGCTATAGTCCACATTTCCAGCTGGTGTTGGTAATTAACTGATTGTTACTGTTGCTTGACTATTAGTTGGTTTATCTTCCCACTGGCTTACTTGTTTTGCAATAAAAACAGAAAATGCTGGAAATACTCAGCAGGTCTGGCGAAAGAAAGAAAGTTAATGTTTCTTCAGAACTGGTTGGGCTGCTGAATGTTTCTAGCATTTACTGTTCTTATTTCAGATTTCCAGCATCTGCAGTATTTTGCTTTTGTTTTACCTGTTTTGTAGTCATTTCTATGTAAAGTACAGGCTGTAAACAGTAATTGTTGCCTATTCCTGACATTTCAATTTGGAAAGAGTACTCGTGTTAAGGTAATCTCCCAAAACAATTCTTGTCAGACATATGTCAAGTATTGATTAACCCGACTATTGAGCACTAACTCTTATTGGGGCACAACAGAGATATTGGCTACTGACAAGGTAACCCATTGGCGTAATTTTGATTTTGGATGACAGTGTAAAATGGTCAATATTGGCTTGACCACCTGCTAAACACCTCTCCTGATTTTCATTTTCCAATTAAGTAAGTGAAGAAGTTTAACAGGCGGCCTAACTGATAGTGCACATCACCCAAAATTAATATTACTCCCATTGATTGGTAGTGCTGACACAAGGAGAATCACATTGAATGCAGATCTAGTATTTTTTCTGATTATGATCAAGTTGATCTTTAGACTTTTAAGCCTTAATGTTTTTTTTTTAAAAACTGCTTTCCTGCTGGAGGCCAGTTTTCAGTTCCATTTATAAAATATATGGAGGGAGTCATGGTTTTTGTAGTTATAGGGATGATTTTCTGCGTTTATAGTCCTGTTGCAGAGCAGTGCATGGCAGGTTCACATGTTGGAATACCAGAGATGTGCAGAATAGCCCCACCATTTCAGAATCTATCTAATTTTTCACCAATAATTTTACTGAGATGATATAGTTCATGCTGTGTAATGGGTGCACTATCCAATGAGTGCACTATCCACCATGCCTAACATTCTGAAATATTCTCCTATATGCGATGTGCTGCTTCTGGGAGTGCAAAAGTAGAAAATTACTCATTTAACCTTTATTTTTAAGCAGAAGAATAATGGAACTGCTGTATAAAATAAAAATAAAGCTTAAAAAAATTAAAAGCATAAAAATAATCAAAGTAAGAGAGACAACAGGAAATGCGATGAGCAGAATGAAAGAAATTAGAAAGTGTTTTTTTTTCAATTGTCTTAAATTTTTGACATATATAGCGTGAACATAAGAGGAATAAGGCTACTCCACACATCTGAGCTACTTTGTGACTGTTTCACAATCACAGGGTGTGAGCTGAAAACTAAAAAGTGGTCGGTCCTGAATTTCCCTGGAGCCTGGAGCTTATCAAGGACTGAGAAGATTAATTAAACAGAATTGTCACTCAAGTTACGAGTCTCCTCACAGCGAAAGTGCTACTAAAGCAATTGCAGGCTTGAGGATTGAATGGATTGCTAAAATGTGTAGAAGTGATCAAAAAATTAGATAATGACTCAATGCTGGACTGACCACAGATATTGCTGATACTACCACTTTCATCACCACCACTTTCAATTTCTAGTTTAACAATGTGGTACTCATTCTAAATTAATCTATTAAAATGCATGACCCCAAACTCAGTACTAAAGTACTAAAATTTAGGTAGCTGGTATGAGAGGAAAGGTATCAGCATGAATACAAAGTTGATTGATGGAAACATGAACCCCAAGAGAGAAAAGTCTCCTACAGTGAACAAGGTTTAAGAAGAATACTGGACCCCAACGAAAAGCAAGATCTATCTACAATGAAGGACTCTACAGTGAGCTCGGAGAACCGTAACAAAAACTCTTCAAATATTGCCTCAAACTTTTCCACTTTATTTTACTTCTGCTCTGTTCTGTCTCTATTTGCATGTGTACATCGCATATGCATGCTAGCGTGGGCGCATCGTGTATCCGTAGGCATCAACCGAATTAGAGTTTAAGTTTAATAAATTTCAACTTATCTCCTTTAAACCTAAGAAAGCCTGTTTGTACTGGTTTCTTTGCCTTATAATTGGAAAGTGGTGAACAAGGATTCACCAAGGAGGAGCTAAAAACACAGTGTGTTTAAAATTAAACCATGTTACAGTAAGACCAGGTGACGGCTGAAAGGGAAACCGAGACCGCTTTCTCACCTGGTTGTAACAGCATGGCTATTCTTTAGCTCAGGCAAGTGCATCACACAACCTTCCTCACTTCCTGGGAATTTCAGATGAACCGTAAAGGTGCGATAAAACCTGTGTAAGTCTCAAACTCTAAACCCCAAGGTTAATCCGCCAGGCTTACATCCTACTAAGCAATTGTAATTTCAGGGTTGAAGTATTTTTGTCAAAGTTTTAGCTTGGCATTGATTTCTTTAATTCTGCAACGGTAACTTAAGGGTCAAAGCCAAATTCACTCAAAAACAAATTATCTCTCAGATTGACTTGATACGATTATTGCACTAATTAGTTGCTTTGGTTAAGGAAAGGTGATAATCTGTTTAATTGAAATACAAAAACTCTGGTTTGATGGGCTGAGTCCAATTTGTGATTTGCAGACTCTGTCACATGAGGGGCAGGTGGTGCTCAAAGGATCAGATAGATGAATAGTTTGGAGGTTTGTGTTCCCTCTGATGCTTTGACTTTGTCTCCGCATGCTCCCAATGAAGTCCCTCGAGGTGTACAATGTCTTCCCAAATGAGCTCACTCACAAGCCAGGGACTTCCACGAGTTGACGGGAATGTTTCATCTCTTCAGGGATGCTTTGAGGACGTCTCTAAAGCATTTCCACTGTTCGCCTGGGAGTCTCCTGCTGTGACCAAGTTCTGAGTAGAACAGCTGCTTCGGGAGTCTGGTGTCAGTCATGTGAATGATATGTCCTGCCCAGTGGAGCTGGTTTTGGGTGATTCGCACCCCGATGCTGAGCAGGTTGGCTTGGGAGAGGACGCTGCTGTTGGACTGAGGATATTGCAGAGGCAGCTCTGGTGGTATTTCTGCAGTGCTTTGAGGTGCCTGCTGTAGGTTGTCCAAGTCTCCAAAGCATATAGGAGTGCAGGGATCACTGCTGCCCAGTAAATCATGATCTTAGTCTCAGGTTTGCGATCCTGATCCTCAAATACACTCCTTTCATTCAGCCGAAGGCTGAGCTGGCACATTGGAGGCGATGATGAATCTTGTCATCTATGTCTGCCTTCACCTGGAGGAGGCTCCCAAGTAATGGAAAAGGGTCCACATTTTCCAGGATCTCGGCTTTGATCTTGATTGACCGTGGGGGGGGGGTCTTGTGCTGTGGGAGCTGATTGGAAGAGGACCTTCATTTTCCTAGTGTTTAGTGAAAGACCCATTTTCTCATATGGTTCAGAGAAGGAGTCAACAATGATCTGGAGCTCAGTTTCAGACGGAACGCACATGCAAGCATCATCTGTGTACGGGAGCATGACGACTGAGGTTGAAGTGATTTTGGTTTTTGAAGGTGGTGTAAGTTGAACAGTTTCCCATCTGTTCTGTAGATTATCTCCACACCTGTGGGTAATTTGTTGGGGGTGAGGTGTAGCATTGTAGCGAGGAAAATGGAGAAGAGGGTTGGTGCGATGACACAGCCTTGCTTGACCCTGGCTTGACTGAGATAGGGTCTGTAATGGTTCCATTGGTGAGAATCACGACTTGCTATGTCATCATGGAGTAGATGGAAGATGGTGGCAAACTTCTAAGTGCAGCCAAATTTGAGCTGGAAGCTCCATAAGCCTTCGTGGTTGACAGAATCAAAGATTTTTGTGAGCTCAAAAAAGGTCATGTACAGTGGTTAGCTTTGTTCCCTGCATTTTCCTGGTCTTGCCACATAGTGACTATCATGTCTGTGGTTCCTCTCAATGGGCAAAAACTGCATTGCGAGTCCGGAAGGAGCTCTTCGGCCACTGGAAGAAAGGGATTGAGGAGGATCTTTGCAATGACCTTCCCTGTGACAGACAATGGGGAGATTCCTCTGCCTCATTCGGTCTTGTCTCCCTTCTTAAATACAGTCACAATCACAGCGTCCCTGAGTCTGGCGGCAAGCATGCCTCATCCCAGATGAGGGATATGAGGTTGTGCAGTTGTGCCAGGAGTGTATCTCTGCCATGCTTCAGGATTCTGGCAGGGCCAGAGGCCTTGTCATTCTTCAACTGTTGAATGGCTTTCCCGACCTTGCTGCGGACTGGAGCAGCACCGAGACTGAGCCGGCCGGGGTGTTGAGGGATGGAGTCCAGTATTACGCACCATAGTTTGGGCTCAGCATCGTGAACTATTTAGTATTTCTACTACACAAAAAGCTGGCCGTTTAAAAAGACAATAAAGATGTATATTGTGTTGCTCTCTCTATCCTCTTGTTCTTCTACTGTTTAATACAATTTGTTTGACAGTTGGAGCCTAAGTCGAAGTTTGGCACAATGTTATGCCGGGTCTCTGAAGATAAGGAGGATCATGTGAGATCACATGATAAAAGCAATAGCTAAAATAAACTCGAGTGTTCATACGAACATACAAATTAAGAGCAGGGGTCGACCACTCGTCCCCTCGAGCCTGCTGCGCCATTCAATAAGTTCATGGCGGAACTGATTACTCCACATTACCACCTACCCCCGATAACCTTTCACCCCCTTGCTTATCAAGAATCTATCTACCTCTGCCTTAAAAATATTCAAAGACTCTGCTTCTACTGCTTTTTGAGGAAAAGAATTCCAAAGACTCACAGCCCTCTGAGAGAAAACATTTCTTTTCATCTCTGTCTTAAGTGGGCGACCCCTTATTTTTAAACAGTGACCCCTAGTTCTAGATTCTCCCACAAGGGGAAACATCCTTTCCACATTCACCCTGTCAAGACCCCTCAGGATCTTATATGTTTCAATCAAGGCGCCTCTTACTCTTCTAAACTCCAGTGGATACGTGCCTAGCCTGTCCAACCTTTCCTCGTAAGACAGCCTGCCCATTCCAGGTATTAGTCTAGTAAACCTCCTCTGAACTGCTTCCAACACATTTACATCCTTCCTTAAATAAGGAGACCAATACAGTACACAGTACTCCGGATGTGCTCACACCAATGCCCAGTATAGCTGAAGCATAACCTCCCTACTTTTGTATTCAATTCCCCTTGCGATAAACGATAACATTCTAGTAGCTTTCCTAATTACTTGCTGTACCTGCATACTAACCTTTTACAATTCATGCACTAGTACACCCAGGTCCCTCTGCATCTCAGATCTCTACAATCTCTCACCATTTAGAAAATATGCTTCTTTTTTATGCTTCCTGCAAAACGGACAATTTCACATTTTCCCACATTAGACTCCATTTGCCAGGTCTTTGCCCACTCACTTAACCTATCTATATCCCTTTGTAGCCTCCTTATGTCCTCTTCACAACTTACTTTCCAACCTATTTTTGTGTCATCAGAAAATTTAGCAACCATACCTTCAGTCCCTTCATCTAAGTCATTTATATAAACTGTAAAAAGTTGGGGCCCCAGTACAGATCCCTGTGGCACACCACTCGGTTCATCTTGCCAACCAGAAAATGACCCATTTATGCCTACTCTGTTTCCTGTTAGCTTGCCAATCTTCTATCCATGCCAATATGTTACCCCCTACACCATGAGCTTTTATTTTCTGCAATAACCTTTGATGTGGCACCTTTTCAAATGCCTTCTGGAAATCTAAGTACAATACATCCACCGGTTCCCCTTCATCCACAGCACATGTAACTCCCTCAAAGAACTCCAATAAATTGTCCCTTGTTGTTTCATTGGCATACTATCAATTTATCTAGATATTTCAAAACATTCTTTCTGGAACAGACTCACCTATGAAAGTACTGTAAAATACAGAAATTAAAAATATCTACAGTCAAAGTATAGCAAAGAAATGCTCATCAACAACGATTTCTATGCTATTATTTTCCTTTGTCCATTTTCTGAATCTACCTTTTTAAAGAAAGGAACTGCCTTTTCACTGCTCAGTGGAGTAATAATTTTTTAAAAAAGACTTGCATTTATATAGCGCCTTTCATGAGCATTGCACTCTATAGCTAATGAATTACTTTTTAAAGTGTAGTCACTGTTGTAATGTAGGAAGCGCAGCAGCTAATTTGTAAACAGCAAGCTCCCACAAACAGCAATGTGATAATGAGCAGCTAATCTGTTTTTTTGTATGATGTTGATTGAGAGATATATATTGGCCAGGACAACAGGGATAACTCCTTACTCTTGTTAAAAATAGTGCCATGGCATCTTTTGCATCCACCTGAGCAAGCAGATGGGGCCTCGGTTCAACATCTCATCCAAAAGACAGCACCTTCAACAGTGCAGCCCTAGAGCATCAGCCTTGATTTTTGTGCTCAAGCCCTGGAGTGGGACTTGAACCCAGAAATTCAGAGATGAGAGTGCTACAAACTCTGCCACAGCTAACACATTCACAGAAGCAAAATAATAATTGCAATAATTGATGCACAATCGCATATCGTTAATTAAAAACCTGCACTAAGAACTGACAGTCTTTGGTACTTAACAACAATAACAGCATTCATTTACAGAACTTCTGTCATGTAGAAAAACATCCCAGAGCTGCTGTATCTCAGCACCTGAAACTTTTGAGACAGCACTCAGAATGAATTGATCAGCCACATGATTGGTATCTCACACGTGAAAAGCAAAAGTAGTCAATTCACATCCACAGATCTTCGAACTTGTTAAATGCTAAAACCCTGACACATTATGGGGGGAGGGAGAAAAAGATGAGGAACACAATGTATGATTATAATGCACTTTATAAATGAATCAGAATATGTGATCAACAAACTTTACTGAATTCAATGCCCTGTCAGACGTTCCTTGAGTAGGGAGTTGAGATACAATCACTGAAACATCTTGCACCAGGGTAGAGGGAAAATCCTTGACATCTGGCTATGAGGACCAGTTGTGGCAACATGGGACGACAACAACACCCTGCATTTATGTTGGTCCTTGTGATAAAATGTGCAAGGCACTTCACAGAGCGTTATCTAATTAAATTTGACACCGAGACACAAAAGGAGAAATTGGTCAAAGAGGTAGGTTTGAATGAGCATCTTAAAGGAAGAGAGAGAGGTAGAGAGGCTTAGGGAGGGAATTCCAAAGCTTAGGGGCTAGCAGCTGAAGGCGTGGCCACCAATGTTGGAATGATTAAAATTGGGGATGCACAAAGAGGTGAGAATCAGAAGAGTGCAGTGATCACGGAGGGTGGTAAGGTCAGCTTGGACAGGCATGATGAGTGAACAGTACTGGAGAACACTGTCAGTATCCACTGAAGCTGATTGCATTGATCTGTCATACTTTCCAGCACTGGCCTCCTCTCATCCCTCGGCATCGGTCTTCGTGATCTGCACTGATACAGGTTTGGAGTTCAGTGAACAAGCTAATCAGCTGACTCTGCAAGTTGCTCACCTGACAGTTAGGGTGAGGTACCTAACTTGCCACCCATGCAACAGTTTTCCAGTGCAAGTAAGGACATAAAATTATGAACATTTTTAGCCAACTCACTTAAATCTGTTGTATAGTAACTGCTGGAAACTGCTCTTTCTACGTGAGTTTACTTGACTCTTCTGCCAACATTGCACCCTTTCCCTATTATCATAACTTCAATGCAAGATACAAAGGTCTCCACCAAGCCCATGGCCATACTTTTCATTTTAGTTTAGTTTAGTTTAGAGATACAGCACTGAAACAGGCCCTTCGGCCCACCGAGTCTGTGCTGACCATCAACCACCCATTTATACTAACCCTACACTAATTCCATATTCCTACCACATCCCCACCTGTCCCTATATTTCCCTACCACCTACCTATACTAGGGGCAATTTATAATGGTCAATTAACCTATCAACCTGCAAGTCTTTGACATGTGGGAGGAAACCAGAGCACCCAGAGGAAACCCACACAGACACAGGGAGAACTTGCAAACTCCACACAAGCAGTACCCAGAATTGAACCCGGGTCGCTGGAGCTGTGAGGCTGCGGTGCTAATCACTGCGCCACTGTGCCGCCACTGTGCCGCACTATTCTTTATCTCATGCACTCTCTCTTGCAGCATAACACGCTAGAATGTAAACCCTGTGAAAAAGAAAGCCTTACAGCCAGTATTCAAAAAATATCTTCTGATCTTACAGGTGTCAAACAGAAGGACATGACAGAGGCTAATGCCACCTTGAATCAAACACCCAAAGCACCCTTTTATGCTGGCAAGTACCAGCACAAGTGCATTCCTTCTGGAAGGGTTCAGGTAGTGTGCTGCAGAAGGCAGTACCTGGTAAATCACTGAGCAAGAGTGAAGAGGAGCAAATAGAGGTAGTACAGGAGCATCCACAAACTGCTGGCCCAAGAGATAGTTTGAGGGCTCCTTAAGCTGCTCTGCCTAACAATTCAGACCTCATATTGACTGTCTGCCAACTCAGTTTGGTCGCTCAGTGTGGTTTGACTGTGAAACTCATTACCACCAGGTGTCATTGAGGCCAATAGCACAGATGCATTTAAAGGTAAGCTAAATAAACAAATGAGGGAGCAAGGAATGAAAGATATGTGGATAGAGTTAGATGAAATGGGGTGGGTTGAGATTTGAGTGGAGCATATACACCCAGAACAACAGCATTGACTTGTTGAGCTGAATGGGCTGTTTCTGTGCTGTAAGTTCCAATTCTAATTCCAATTTCAACTCTTCTGTACATCTGATATTGTAGCCTTCTTCTCTGCCTTTCTTTAGAGGAATACTAGAATAATGATATTGTTAATCATGAGGAAGGTCAAGGAACAAGGAAATTACTTAAATAAGTTAATTTTTTTTAAAAAAAGGAATACTTGGCTATGGGGCTCAGAAAATGATAAGGCTGCTACAACATTTTCCTGGAGTGTTTCTCTAATTCTAAAGAACATGACAAAAATATTCATTATTGTGGCAACCATGGAATGCTATTGCTTTAAATGAAGAACCACACAGAGCATAGGAGAATAACTTTCTAAAAGCTGCATTCCAGGCTGTAAAATGGTTATCAGTTCGACATCTTGCTTAGTCAATCAGAACTTCCTTATCTAAAGCTGCCGTTTTACTGTCACTTTTGTACCAGATACAGATGGCTGCATAGTGCCATTATAATTTGGGAGTTAGGTTGGCTGTGGTATACCTTGGCTGCAAAGCCAAGTTTAAATGCCCAGTTGGCCCGCTGCATAACCTTGGAAATTTTTAACCTTAAAATGGAAGCGTTTCATTGTTGGAAGAAAAGGGATTGTCTCTCTCACTCCAATAGCATTGAAAATGCATCAACCAGAAACAGAGCTCTGCACATGTGCACAAACATTTAAGGGCAGAACTCTGTCTGTTTAGCAAGAATGCAGTATCCAGGGAGAGGTAGCCCCTAGTATAACTCAGGTCTGCCAAATGACTACTGCATTATACAGCTACTTCTAATTGTGGCTTGATGACAGCCAATATGTGCAGTGCAAAAAGAGAAACAATAAACAATGAGGTGTTTTGTGAACTGAACAGGAGAATGGGGAAAATAGAGTAGCTTTAGTTATGCATTATCCTTTCTTTTCTGGGTTTAGATCATCCCAAAGTAATAGAGAAGCATCATACAGTGTCATCAATTTTTAAAAAAACAGCAACTTGAAAATTTTAGGTGTTGTTACAGTTACTCTGCACACATCCTGTAATCGTTTTTCCAAGTATTGATTAGATATGAGGCAAAGTTAGCAAGTGGGATATTTTGAATGAACTTTTTGTCAAGTTGTGAATCATTTTGAAGCCAGACTCACTCAGTTCCTCCAGGCTGCTGTGATACTGAAATTTGTTTAGTTAACCAGAGCACATGGAGTGATGTCCTCCTGCCACATAAAGGAACAAAAAAAAGTCAGGGTGCACAATTTGAACGTAAGACAAGCTACAGTGTGAAAAAATTACAGTCTATTATAAAATGCCTGTGAGTTGTAGATGGTTGTGTGCAGAAAGTTCTAGAGAACTTTGATTTGGCAAAAGCAGGAAGTGTGGTTATACCTAAAATAACTTTTCTGCTTATTAAAGTCAGGTGAAAATAGTGAAATCAGATGCAAGTAGGGGCATTTTCTCAAAGCCGTTTGATTTAATCCACTGGCCAAGTCATCTGTTCCATTTAATAACTTCCTGTTTTTCCAAGAATTTTACATTTTTAAAAATGGTATTCATTGTGTGATGCACGTATTTTCATACTTTTGGCATTTCTTTCCGTACTTTAGTTGACCTATGTAGGTTGAGCAGGTACATCTAGAATATAATTTTTAAAAATGCATTTTTAAACTTACTCAATATTGCTCTTCAGGGATAGTCTTTGCTCTGTTTTGGAGCCCTGTTGCTCAAATCCATCAACTGAATGTACACTGGGGTACATCTTGACTTTGTGTGCGTGTGAAATGGGTAATAGTGAATTGGCAGTCTGCTTTACATCACTCCTGATGAAGGCTATGGAAATAAATATCAGGAGAGATGGAAAAGAGACTGAAAATTCATTATCACCTGTTTGTCACTACTGCCCATTGAATCAATACATTTCTTGTCTCTCTAGTTTCCTCACACCTTGAATGTTCCCAAAGCTGAGAGAGAGGGAAGCCCAAGCTTTGCGAATGCTGCTCTTGAGCAAGTCAGGAAGTTCCTGGGACCAGCCAAGACGATTCACATTCTATTTCTCTTCCTTCCCGCAGGGAACATTTCCGGAACATTTCTTGTTTGTGTGGTCCAGATGGCGGAGTTCAGGTTGGAAAACCACTGTGGAATTCAAGGAGCTAAATCCACCTTGCCACAGTAATTTGGAGGACCATCTCATTCCCATGCCGTTTTACAGAACTTTTTACATCATAAAAGGGCTGTATTTTACTGCATGTCATGCTAGGCCCTACGTGCCAAGAATGAGGCACATTAATTTTGTCATGCTCATTGATTTTAAACTGTTACTGGAGTGAAGAAAGAACTTGTTAAACAGATCAGCTGTTGCTGGAAAAGACATTTGTATATTAACAGATGGTGATTGGAAGGGCAAAGGACCATTCCCTGACACATTCAACTCACAATGGACCTTGATCACCAGGTATTGTGTATAAGAGGAGCATTCCAGAAACTGCTAAGGTGATACAATCCAAGATGTGGTCAAACCAGTTAGTCACATGACTAACCTGCTTGGCAACCTGGGTTTTTCTGAATTGTACAAACAGTTTGAACTCAGAGTGTCTGTTTCCTCCTCAACTGAGAAGATCTCTCTCCTGTCTGCTCCCATCTCTTTCTCACAAGCCTCTGAATCCACTGAAGACACATGAACACCAAGAGAGAAAAGTCTCCCACAGCGAACAAGGTTTAAGAAGAATACTGGGCCCTAACGTAAAGCAAGATCTACCTACAATGAAGGACTCTACAGGGAGCTTAAAGAACCATAACAAAAACTCTTCAGATATTGCCTCAAAATTTTCCACTTTAATTCTTATGCTCTGTCCTGTCTCCAACTGCATGTGTGTATCGAGTATGCATGCTAGTGTGGGGCGCATCGTGTATCCGTAGGCGTTACCCCAATTAGAGTTTAAGTTCAAGTTTAATAAATTTCAACTTTTCTTCTTTAAACCTAAGAAAGCCTATTTGTGCTGGTTCTTTGCCTTATAATTGGAAAGCGGTGAACAGGGTTTACCAGGGGGGGTGGGGGGAGGGGGGGGGGGTGGTGGTGGTAAAAACATGGGGTGTTTAAAATTAAATCCTGTTATGGTAAGACCAGCTGAGAGTGACCCCTAGACACCTTTCTTACCTGGTTGTAACACTGCAACTTATTCTTGTCAGCTGAAAACTATACAGAGTGATGACAATTTCTATGCCTAAGATTTATAGACACAGGAATGGGTTTAAACCCTGAACGGGTTTTGGGCAGATCCAAAGTAATGCACACTCGTCCCCATCAGAAATCTTAGACCTCAGGGTGTTTTAACTCCCGGCCCTAATTGTCATGCCACTGGTCAGCTGCCCGCCCAAATAGGGCAGAAAATAGCAACTGCCCACCGGACAGGAGAGGAAGTTCAGCTGGTTTGGAGGCTACTCGATGGTGCACGGGTGGTCATGCTGATGGACCACTCCTGGCCCCACAAAGGAAAGTTTTACATTGAGCTTGGGAGGGCCTCTTTTGTCTGCAGAACTGCTTCAACTTGGCAGGAAAGCCACAGCAGCTTCCCCGCTCAGGCTCTGATTAAAATGCTAGTGGAGTCCTATTGGTATCATAGGACCCCAAGTAACATATAAGCATGAGGCTCCCACCTGAATTAGCAGGTGCCTCATCCACAGTTAAAACCAGCAGCATTAAAATCTGCAGGAATGGGAAATGCAGTCACTCCATTTTAAGTGTTCGCCCACTACTCAAGAAAGGATGGAGAGAAACAGGGAACTACAGGCCAGTTAGCTTGATATCAGTCGTCGGGAAAGTGCCGGTTATTAGACAAAGATCACAAGCATGTTGCAGGCCCCACGCTACCTGTAAGCAAACACCAGTTAATTACACAAAGATTTTAAGCCTTTTTCTTTCAAAATGTATTTTGGTGCCTGTTTCATCAAATTTGAAAATAAAACTTCCACTGATGGACCTGGTTTTAAATAAATGCAAGTACAGAGAGCTTTCTGGTTGGTATTGTCCAAACTTGTGAAACTAGTATCAGAAGGTGAAACTAAAAGAGAATTGCTGAGGTAAGTGTCTGTGTGTACACATTGTTTCATTTCACTCCTTCCGAATCCAAACCAAACGGATGAGTGGTTTTCACCTTCAGCACCTGGGCAGTGATCGGGCAGAGTGCATTGCCCAATCAGCCGGGTTCTACAACAGGCAGGCAATCCATTCCGCCAGATTACCGCCTAGCCGGTGAAGGTGAGAATTACCTCAAGTCTAAAGTCCCCAATGGCTGTTAAGATTGTTGAATGAAATGAACACTTCAAACTGGTTACCATTGAGCAGACGTACACAACACAAAGTTCTCGTTAAACTTGTATTAACTTGGAAGATGATCATCATAGTGAAAGACAGAATAGTGATGTAATTTTGCGATTGTAGAATATTGCTGGGGCTCAGAGTTAAAGTTCATAATAGGGGGGTGGTGGTATGGTTATATGCTGCTTTGATGGAGTTTGCCACCTATAATTCCTCAACAAATGAATTCCCAATCTGTGCCACTTTATCAGAAAAAAGCTTTGGAATGGAGTTTGGGCATTCACTCAAGAGATAGGGCAAATAGCCAAAGATGCCTACACATACCTTCTAATCACTGGTTCATAGTTGGTCAACTGTTCACTCACTCAGTGCAAAGAGAAACAAGAAGAGGCTCTGATGGTAAATTCACTGCTCACACCATACAGAACAGGAAGGTCTCAGATTTGATAACCTGGTCTGTGCTATATTATCTGACCTCAAGTAAGGTTGTGGTTTAGATGCAATAACTGACCTCAGTGCCCCTGGACTGGAGAAAGAGGAAGAATAATCAGCTAGGGTCCCTGATCCTCATTGCTACCCAGTAACAAGGGATGAACATTTTATACATGTGAAAGATGGGTGAGGACAGACTCAGCTTGATTGTAATATTCCCCACCGTCAAATTACTGCCCATACTCATTGGTTAAATTCACATGTGATGAAAGTTCGCCTGGCTAAAATTTCAGAGCGTTCCCGTCGCACAGTAAGAAAAAGGCTGAAAGATTTCAACTCATTATCTGGATATTGTTGCTGACTTTGTACTTCACAGGAAAAGCAGAAGTCTTACTATAATGATTTCACTTGATTTATTGGTTCAAGTTTGATCATCATATAAACCAAGTTCCCAAAATTAAGTAGAGCCATTCTAGATGGAATTTTGCATTTCACTTAATACTTTGTTCACAATGTTGATGGAATACAGGGTCCAGCCTCTGAATCTGTAGAACCAGATCATTCAATTTGAGTCCATTTATATTGGACACTTACCTTGGCATTATGGATTGGTTAAAGAAGGACTGTACCTGCAGAATGTTTCATAAGTACCATATGGACATAATGGCCAGTTTGAAACAGGTGGAATATTTTTATCCTTAATTATTACCCAAACCATGTACAGAGATTACTGCAGGGTTAGTATAAATGGGTGGTTGTTGGTCAGCACAGACTCGATGGGCCGAAGGGCCTGTTTCAGTGCTGTATCTCTAAAAAAAAAACATGCCAGCCAGCAATTACATCAGACAAGATGAATTTGCTGAGAGGCCAGCACTGGCAGTGATGCTGCTTATACCAACTTGAGTGACAGGTAACATTCACGCCACACAAGTGCCAGGCAATGACCATCTCCAACAAGAGAGAATCTAACCATCTCCCCTTGATGTTCAATGGCATTACCATCACTGAATCCCCCACTATCAACATCCTGTGGGTTACCATTGACCAGAAACTGAATTGGACCAGCCACATAAATACTGTGGCTACAACAGCAGGTCAGAGGCTAGAAATTCTGCGGCGAGTAACTGACCTCCTGACTCCCAATTCCTGTCCACCATCTTACAAGGCACAAGTATGGCGTGTAATGGAATACTCTCTACTTGCCAGAATGGGTGCAGTTCCAACAACACTCAAGAAGTTCGACACCATCCAGGACAAAGCAGCCCACTTGATTGGCATTCCATCCACCACCTTCAACATTCACTCCCTATACCACCGACGCACAGTGGCAGCATGCATTTGCAGCAACTCACCAAGACTCCTTCGACAGCACCTTCCAAACCTGTGACCTCTACCACCTAGAAGGACAAGGTCAGCAGATGCATGGCAACACCACCACTTGCAAGTTCCCCTCCAAGTCACATGCCACCCTGACTTGGAACTATATCGCTGTTCCTTCACTGTCACTGGGTCAAAAACCTGGAACTCCCTTCCTAACAGCACTGTGGGTGTACCCCAAGGACTGCAGTGGTTCAAGAAGGCAGCTCACCACCACTTTCTCAAGGGCAATAAATGCTGGCCTAGCCAGCGATGTCCACATCCCAGGAATGAATAAAAAAGTGCAGTATCCCAACTCTTCACCTTCTCAGCAGGGAATGACACCAGTTCATTGAGATGTCAACATGTGGAGTAAAGATACAATAATATTCACAACATACCTGCCTTCAATTATCTATTATTTTTTACGGGCCAATACATTTATGAGTAATTCAATTATTTTTAGTGCATGAAACCACAAATTGTCTTTTTCATATTCGCTGAATAAACCATAATTTCCCCCTTTGAATAACTTAGCTTGCAAAAATCCTAAAAGTATTGAACATTCGAATGTGTGAATTAGAAAGAAAAATGTTAAGGTGCAGATAAAAAAATAGTGAATATGCGGATAAGAACATAAAATTGCAACAGCGCATGGCAGGATTTTCCTGCAGGGGAGGGGCATGGGGCTGGCATGCCTGTAGCACTGAATGACGGCAAAGCAGTACTACTGAATGTGAGGGGAATGCCATAGCTGTGGCAGACTGTTTTTGCAGATGTTATTGAATGTTATTGAATGGAACAACATTTTAAGGCAACTGTCAGTCTCAAATCTACCACTCAATGGAAATATGCAAACCCTCCCGCACACTGTTATAATCATCAACACTAGATGAAAATCGTACTGAAAGTAAAGAGTTAAAAACTTCCACAGTGTAAAAAAAATTATTTGTTGTTGTTGTTGGTTTGTTCTGCCCTGATATTATCTCACAGTTTTGGAGATGTGAAGACATTTCAGAGGAAAAATATTTTATGACTGCAAAAGTACAACTCTCCCCATACCAAATTAGTCTAAAGTTCAAAACATGTCTAATGAAGCAGGAAGATAATGTAAACATTTTGTCTGAAACCTGCAGGTGGGATGGACTGAAAATAACCTCTTAAGTTGGAATGAACCCTTTAAGTAATGAAATGTCTTTGCAACTTTAAAAATAACATTTCCTCTGATATATGTTCACAAACTACTGCAGCCTTAAAAGGAACTGCCTGTTTTAATTAGTGTTAATGGCAGCAAATTCATTTATGCTGTGATGCCGCCAATACTCTATCTTATCTTTTTTAGTTACATTAATTATCAGCAAAGTGTCACTTTGGCCATTGTGCCATTTTGAATTTGGACAGGCTGATTGAGTGGCTGCACATGAGCAGTTTAGGAAAAGGGAAGGCCATTTTGAACAACAAATTCTCGCTGACAAAAGTGCTTTCAACCAGTGGGGAAAAGATGGGTGAAGGCTGGAAATTTTATCTCAAAGTGGGTGGAAGTTATGCTACGGTTATATAAAACTCTGCATTCATTTCTTGGCACCGCATCTCAGGAAGGGTATAATGGCCTTGGGTGGGGTGCTGTGCAGATTGATCAGAATTATACCTGGATTCAAAGAATTAACTTATAAGGACAGGTTGCATAGATGAGGCTTCTATTCCCTTCAGTATATGAGATGAATGGGTGATCTCATTGAGGTGGTTAAGATGATTAAAGAATTTAATAGGGTAGGTAAAAAGAAACTATGCCAGATGGGAGAGTCCAGAACAAAAAGGCATCACCTTAGAATTAGAGCTAGGCCATTCAGAGGTGACGTCAGGAAGCATTTTTTCATGTAAAGAATGGTAGAAATATGAACCTCTCTTCCCCCAAAAAGCTGTTGAAGCTAGGTCAATTTAAGATTTCAAAAATGAGATTGATACAACTTTCTTAGGTATGGGTATTAAGGGTATTGGAAATTAGGGGTTGGACATTAAGAGCTCATTGCCGCTTCTGGCGGCTGGTGAAAAAGCGCCACCAAGCCTGTTTCGTCTTTATGTTGTTTCTGTTTCCCAGATGTTGGAAAGAATCACACTTTAATCTTGGAAAAAGGTTGGCGTCAGTCTGGTTTATTACAGCACCATGCTTTGTACTGTAGAACCTGATTCTTGCGTTACATATAACATGACTCCCCAATGCAGCTGTGAATGTGGCCCCCCTACTGGAACACTTATACATAACAACTAGTTCCTAGCTAATTATTTCCTAACACTTTACAGACAGTATAACAATATATACATATACAACAGAGCCACTGCACAGTACATCGCAGCGGCTCATTTAAATACCCAGGTCAGCCCACACCCCTAATCATGTCGAGGGGGCGGGCTGTCTGACGTGACAATGGCGTCAGTTGCCTGTGTGCTGGTGCTGGCGCAATTTTAAAGGGCAGCCAGTGCTGCCGGTTAATTCAAATTTCTAAAATCCCACTTTTGCAATAAAAATTCTGTCGCCCCTTTCCCACCCTCGAATAACAATAATGATAACTATTTGCCCTTCCCCCCCAAAACACTTACCTTTGAAATATGTCCTTCCCCCATACTGTACAAAGTTTAAAGTTCACTCCTTCCCACCATCCCCTACACTCATGAAGATTATTTGACACCGTTCCCCTCCCCCCAAACTAAAAAACTTAACCTCCCCCGCACCCCCCCACCACCCACCCGCCACCAGTATCACCCCTGCTTTCCCCAGATGGGGAAGTGAAGGCGCTGGAGTGCCGGCTGCCGCACTGGAGATCGCGGCAGGCCCATAAGATCCCAGGTAAGTTTATTTAAATATATTCATGGTGCTCATTTCAATATGCAAAGCCCGGGGCCCATCGCCCAGCAGTGGGGGACCGCCACAGAGCCTTGCCGCTGCTGGGAAGTTTGGGCCCGGCCCTCCCGGTGTCAGGCTTTGTGGCGGGTCTCTGCCAGAACGATCTTTGGCCTCTCCCACCATGGAGCCCAACGTTGGGGGCTTTGTAAAATACAGCCCTAGGTGGGTAAATGCAGTTAATATAAAGATTAGCCATGATCTAGTTGAATGGTGGAACAGGCTCGAGGGGTTATATTCCCAAGAGCTTCAGCCGACTGCCAGAACAGCACAGCACTACCTTTCGCAGTCGAGGTCACTGCAGCTCTGAACTTCCAAGCTGTCATGGGCGATATAATACACACTATCCAATCTGCAGTCTTTACTTATATTAAACAGGTGACTCCTGGCTTTTTTGCTAGAACACAGACTCCCCACTTTCCACGTGGATATCCAGAAGTAGTAGAATAGGGCTTGTCAAGATTGCTGGATTCCCTCAAGTTGAGGGCATCACTGACTGCACACACATACTCCTGCAGGGACTTTCCCACAATGCAGTGACCTTCATGAGCTGAAAAAGGCATGTTTTATGCATGTTCACTGTTGTGTGATGACCCGCAGAGCATCGTGCAGATCAATGCCTGCTTTCCTGGCGGTTGTCAAGACACATTTTATATTGCTTGAGTCAATAATTCTCTCACTGTTTAAAGGATGACTGTTTGGCAAAAATGGATATCCTTTGCACACCTGGTTTATGACACTTCCTGGCAACCCACACTCAACAGCTTTGCTATAAGAAGATCCATAATTCAACTGAAGCCCTCTTCAAACAGACCACTGGATGAGGGCTTTCAGTATGATGATGGAGAGGACACTGATTATAAAGAGTAAGCTTAAGAAGCACAAAGGGTCCAACAGTGACCTGCCACCACAAATGTTTGAAAAAGAGAGAATTTCAGTCAAACAATCTCTGCTCCCTTGCATCAATAGTCAGATCTATCCCAATCATTCCACCCTACAATCAATAACAACTGTTCAACTATCAAAACATCCTTTTGGACACCTCACATTGCGAAATCATCAGGTACTACAGGAACTCACTGTACACAAAGCCTTCAAACAGCAGTTTTGGTTATTGTCTGACAAGGAAGGCCACACAGTTACTTGTCACCCCAGTGTGACTTTCCAGTACCTGACTGAAGTGATACTTTACCGACTTGCTTCTTTGAAGTGCTCACCCAATAGTTACAACATGAGAATTGGAAGGCTGTTGTGGTTCAGTCATACGGTGCTTGTTATCGGTCACCTCTAGGAGCTCGACAGACCTCTGTGACTGGTGGACCAGTCTAGCCCAGCATGCTCTCTAGCATTGCTTGAGGAGAACATAATCTAGGCTGGCATTTCAATGCAATACTGAGGGAGGCAGAGGTGCTATCTTTTAGATGAAACATTAAACTGAGGTGCTGCCTGTACTCTTAGGTGAACCTAAAAGATCCCATGGCACTATTCGAAGAAGAGCAAAGGGTTATTTTTCTTGAAGTACTGACCAATATTTATCCCTCAACACACACCATCAAAATAAATTATCTGCTCATTTATCTTACTGTTGTTTGTGGGACCTTGCTGTGCGCAAATTGCCTGCCCTGTTTTCCTCCATTGTAACAGGGACTGTGGTCTTGATATTAACCAGAATCAAGCACATCCAAGAACTTCTACCCCCACATTTTTCTCCAGAAACTTTATTCTGCTTTTGAACCTATTTACGCAGTCTCTTCAATGAGCTTTACAGGAAACTTGTTCTAACTCCTCTACCTCTACACCATTTTTCCCCACTATTCCATATCCCTTGATGTCATTAGTATCCAGAAATCTATCGATTTATGTCTTGAACATACTCAATGATTGACCTTCCTCCACCCTCTGGGGTAGAAAATTCCACAGATTAACCACCCTCTGTGTGAAGAAATTCTTCCTCATTGCGGTCTTAAATGGCCTGTCCCTTATTCTGAGACTGTGTCCTCTTGTTCTAGACTCACCAGCCAGGGAAATAACCTATCCACATCTACTCTCTCATGCCCTGTAATAATTTTGTAAGTTACAATGAGATCACCTCTCATCATTGTCCATTGGTTCCCTCATATTTCTGGGAGGTTTTCTGTGTCTTCCTCTGTGAAGACAGACACAAAGTAATTGTTTGTTCTCTCTACCATTTCCTCATTCTCTACCACAAACTCTCCTGTCTCTGGCTGCAATGGACCTTGCTAATTGTTTCCTTTTTGCATACCTAAAGAAGCTTTTACAGTCCGCCTTTATGTTTCTAGCTAGCTTGCATTTATAATCTCTTTTCCTTTTCTTTATCAGTTTTTTGATGCTCGTTTGTTGGACTCTAAATTACTCCCAATCCTAGGGTTTACCACTTTTTCTGGCGACCTTATAAGGCAATTCTTTTGACCAAATGCAATCTTTAACTTCTTTTGTTAGCCACAGTTGATTCACCTTTCCTGTTGGGATTTTGTGTCTTAGAGGAATGTATATTTGTTGTAAACCGTGAAATACTTCTTTCAATACTAACCATTGCCTGTCTACTGTCGAATCTTTTAATGTACTTTCCAAATCCACCATAGCCAACTTGCCCCCGTAGTTTCATAGCTGCCTTTGTTCAGATTTAAGACCCTGGTTACAGAATGAACTATATCTCTTTCAAACTTAATGTAGAATTCTATCATATTGTGGTCACTATTTCCTAATGGCTCCTTTACAGCAAGGTTATTAATTAGGCCTTTCTCATTACATAATGCTAAATGTACAATAGCCCGATCCCTAGTTGGTTCTTCAACATACTGCTCCAGAAACCCATCTCGTGCACACTCCAGGAATTCATGCTCCACAGCATTAGTGCTAATTAGGTTTACCCAATCTATATGTAAATTGAAGTTGCCCATTATTACTGTATTGCCCATGCTACATGCAGCTCTAATTTCCTGATTTGTACTGTGCCCAACATTACCATTACAGTTTGGTGGCCTATAAACAGCTCCCACCAATGTTTGCTGCCCCTTGCTGTTTCTTAGCTCCATCCAAATTGATTCTACATCTTGCTCCTTGGATCTAAGATCCTCTCTCTAATGTACTGATCTCGCCCCTTATTAACAGCACTACCCCACCTCCTTTTCTCCTCTGCCTATCCCTCCTAAATGGCAAATATCCCTGAATATTAGGTTCCCAATCCTGGTCACTCTGTAACCATATCTCCATAACGGCAATTAAATCATAGCCATTTACCTCTATTTGTGCGTTCAAATCATCTATCTTATTGCGAATGCTGTGCGCCGATTCTCTGTCCTGTGTTTCTGTCAAACAAAGCTTTGCATTAGGAATGAAAGCTTGCTCTTTTGTGACTGTGGGCTGGACTTTGCTGCAGGCTTATGGCAACTGACACCAGGACCAAATGGGGGTCCTGAGCTCGCACGTGCCAGCAGCAAGACCAGCTCAGCAATCTTCTGGGAGGAGACCTCGTAATTGTCCACCTCCAATCTCTCTGTCCTTAAGGTCTCTCGATGCTGCAGGCCCAATCAGAGGGCCAGCACCTCTGGAGCCTTGGCAGCCCCACCAGGAGAACACGGCTGCACAGCAGTGCAGAAATAAACAAAATCTCGGATGGAATGTCCACAGGGATGGAGGGGAAATCCCTCTGCTGGTTTCTGTGTGGCTGCAATTGCAGTCATTAATGCTCACAGCCCCATCAATGGGACATGGAGCTTTCTGCTCTGATGGCCCCTCAGCCTGCCACACAGAGGCTGCCTCCATTGAGCTGGCAGCCTCCATACATGGCAGAGAGCAGCTCTGACAGTGGCAAAATGCCGGCAAGGCCACAAAATCACCCCTAATGGGGACCTTAGCAAGCATAATTAGCTGCCTGCCTCCATGGACGGGCAGCTCATCCGATTCCCAGCCCACCTCTTGGAAAGTTCCCCAGCAGCGGGAATGTATCAGGGAGCAGTCCCAACATGGCTCCCACTATTTTCCCGTCTCCACCGCCTCCAAGCCCGCCATCAAGGAGCCGCAAAAATTCAGCCCTAAATGTCTATGAATGTTTGTGTCAAATAGTTTTGCCTGATTTTTATATTAACTCTTAATTTTTAAATTATATTCTCTAGTTTTCAAGCTTTTTGGCAGGGTGAATAATTGGAATCGATCAGCTAGTACAGACCTCTCTCATCATTTTGAAAAATTGCATTAGGTTACCTTAAAATCTCTTTTTCCAACAAGACCAAGCCTAATTTGCTTAATATTTCCTTAAATCTTAAAACCTTCCACAATTATATCATTCGCAGTTTTTATTGTTTTCTGTCATTCTCTGTCACATAGGCAAAAACAATATGTGCATGTTTGGAATTATTAGGGAATGTATTTTCTGATTACTCTCACTCCCATATATAAATTGAATTACTTCATTTTGTATTATATACAATGCTACAATAAATCCTCCAAGTTTCATAAATAAGGGGTTTTGAGTTATTAATAAAAATGGGACCATGTTTACTCCAGTACCATTTTTCCCCACCCACTAGCTCTACCCACCCTGTTCTTGTAATTTGCTGCTACACAGGCAAAATCATTCAAAAATAACCGTTACTGAGCATTTTATTCATAAAGTGCATGCATTTTGAGATTGGATACCTATATAAATTCAGTTAATAAAATTTCCAACACAGAGTGGCTATAAACAAACTGAGCTTAACTGTACTGTATTTTCCATGTCTCATGGTGGGGTAGAAGTAGGTCACCTCTGACAACAGGTATAATGGCCTAGAAGGATTGTGTTCAAATTGGGGTCTAATCCCGGTTCAGCACACTTAAATAAGGCTGGTAGGAGGGCCACGGGAAATTGATCCACCATTGTCACAAAGATCAGTTGGCTCAGTGCCGACTGTGATAAACAGAATTCAGAAAAGGGGGACAGGGAACTGGGAGGGGGGAGAGAAAGGTATTCGGCAGAAGCCGAGAGGAGCAGAAGGGCTCCACGGTTAGGTAAGTAAAACAATAAAAACTTACCTATTGAGTTGCAGCCTCGAGCAATGACTTTAAGAACCACTGGTTTAGCTGCCAAACACCTGAGAATGCTGACCACAATTTACATGGTGCATGCTGCAGTCGGTTATTAACGAATATTGGAAAGGAGGCCTCAGATAGGCATTACGCCAATTATTTGGTTATGCAAATGGTAATGGAAAGGGTCTAAAACCTGTTTCAGGTGTGGGTCCTGGATGTGTAGGCAGGAACCTTTACCGGCATGATAGGTAGTGCACTTCTGCGCATGCCGCCTGCCCTATTGGATGCTTTGGCACCTGCCTTATGCCTGTAAAATGTATAGTCAGATGTTGGAATCTACCCCAGTTGGGAAAAGACTATGGGGATTGCCAAAGTGGAGATGATAGGATTATATATGGAAATACCTGAACCGTACATATGTCAGTGGGCAGATAGGTGCAGGAGGTACTAAAGTGAAGAGTGATACCAAGTTCTTGTAGTTTTTGTGATAAGGGCATTTATGACATCTGTTTTAATGATGGATTAGGTTGTTGTCCTGCGCTGGGTGCATGATCTCTGTATCCAATTCTCCAAGCTTTGTTCTCATTGAGAGTAACTCTACCCAGGGAGTGGACTCTTCCTCCCATCCTTGGGAAAGATCACCTCACCGCAACCCCTCAGATTCTGCAGCAGGACCTCCAGGTAAGAGTCAGAGACCCAGGCAGGAGAGGGGGTGTAGGGAGCAGCCTTCCTAGGTCTCCTTTCCATTCCTCTGTTTGCTGCAGCCTCAAAAATTCAGATGCAGTTGAGCCTTTTTGACCCATGGCCTGGGCACTTTAATTACAAATCCTTTCTTCCTGATTGGCCAAGGAACCCAGAGGCAGGATGCTAATACTGTGACCCAGTTAAAGAGACATGGAAAAGCCCACTGAAGCTATCAACGGCTTCCCAACCCGAGTCCTGCTAGCTCGGCAGGGACCAAGTTGAGAAAATTTCACACTATATGTCTATTACTTTTTGAGTGAAATTGTTCTGTCTGAATTCCCTATTTACTCCTATTTTTAAATTATGTGTACTAATTGTTGGAACTTAGTGGTTTGTCCCTTTTTAAGTTCTTAGTTTTTTGTTATCAAAGTGGACACACCTTCTAGATGTAACGATTTCACCTCCATCTGATGGAGTCAACAGTCAAATTGACAGATGAATCTCAGTCCTCTCCATCTATTACCTTAGTCAATTTCCTTGCTGCATTTCCCCATTGTGGTAAAGAAGATGACATTAGCAGTCATGTGAGCTGGTGCTGCCTAACACAACACGCTGAAATATCAGAATTAGGGTACAACTGACAGGATACAGTCTCATTTTGTTAATTTTTCTGAAAAGAAATTATTATTTACTCCCACTAACCAAAGGCACTAGAAAGGGTACAGAGGAGATTCACGAGGCTGTTGCTGGGACTGGAAAAATGCAGCTGTGAGGAAAGGTTGGATAGGCTGGTTTTGTTCTCCTTGGAACAGAGAAGGCTGAGGGAGATTTGACTGAAATGTCCAAAATTGTGAGGGGCCTGGATAGAGTAGATGTGAAGGGCCTATTTACCTTAGCAGATAGGGCAGTGACTAGGGGGCAAAGATTTAAAGTGATTGGTAGAAAGATTAGAGGGGAGATGAGGAAATATTTTTTCACCCAGAGGGTGGTGGGGGTCTGGAACTCACTGCCTGAAAGGGTACAGATGCAGAAACCCTCAACTCATTTAAAAAGGTATCTGAATATGCACCTCAAGTGCCTTAACCTGCAGGGCTACGGACCAAATGCTGGAAGGTGGGATTAGCCTGGTTGGCGCAGACACGATGGGCCAAGTGGCTTCTTTCTGCGCTGTAAACTTTCTATGATTCTATTCTATGAGTGGCTGAAGCCCTCCCAATCCTTCCTGTACAACTAATGAAGCAGACCATAGAATCTTCGATTAGTACAGTATGAAGGAGGCTATTCTTCCCATTGAGTCTACTCTGGCACTTTTGAAGAACCATCTAGTTAGTCCTACTCCCTGCACTTTCCCCATATCCCTGCCAATTGTTTTCCTTCAAGTATTTATCCAATTCCCTTTTGAAAGCTACAATTGAATCTGTTCCCATCACCATGTGTGAGGCAGTGCAAACAAGTGCCACCAAAGTGCCAGGCAATGACCATCTCCAACAAGAGAGAATCTAACCACCACCCCTTGATGCTCAATGGTATTACCATCACTGAATCCCCTACCATTAAGATCCTGGGGGTCATCATTGACCAGAAACGTAACTGGATCAGGCACATAAATACTGTGGCTACAAGAACAGGTCAGAGGCTGGGAACTCTGTGGCAAGTAACTCACCTCATGACTCCCTAAAGCCTTTCCACCATCTAGAAGGCACAAGTCAGGAGTGTGCTGGAATATTCTCCACTTGCCTGGATGAGTACAGCTCCAACAACACTCAAGAAGCTCAACACCATCCAGGACAAAGCAGCCCGGTTAATTGGCATCCCATCCACCACCTTCAACATTCACTCCCTCCACCACCGACGCACAGTGGCAGCAGTGTATACTATCTATAAGATGCACTGCAGCCACTCATCAAGCCTCCTTCGACAGCAGCTTCCAAATGCACGAACTCTACCACCTAGAAGAACAAGGGCAGAAGACACATGGGAACCCCACCTCCTGCAAGTTCCCCTCCAAGCCACACACCATCCTGACTTGGAACTATATCGCTGATCCTTCACTGCCACTGGGTCAAAATCCTGGAATTCCCTTTCTAACAGCACTATGGGTGTAGCTACACCACGTGGACAGCAACGGTTCAAGAAGGCTACTTTCTCAAGGGCAATTAGGGGTGGGCAACAAATGCTGGCCTAGCCAATGACACCCACATCCCATAAAAGAATTAAAAGAAATCGCATTAATATATGCACAGTTTTGCTTGGATGCTTGCTCTCATCGTTGCTATTATATTATAACTTCTGAGGCTGTTTCCTTCGCAATATTAAAAGAAACTTGTATTTATTTAGTGCCTTTTACTACCACAGGACATCGCAAAGCACTTTAGACAATTACATGATTTTGATGTGTAGTCATTGTACGACTGCCTACTCCAAAAATATGGATGTAATCATAACATTCAGTAATCAGTTTGGACATTTAAGCAACACAAGTGCAGTATACATAAGGTAAAGATAATACCACTCTTACATCTAGCTCCTGTGTCATTTTCCTGCCACATAAAACACGCTGATTGCTTCTAAAGCATGCGTAAACAGCACGAGACACCACCCTCAAATATAACCAACAGAGAGATCATTTCTGCTACTTTTTTTAGACTGTGATGTTTTATTCCATTTTTCCTCCATTAGTGAGAAACTTTCTTTCTAGGGTATCTAAGGTCAAGGGAGGATCTTGTAAGGGGTCAGATAAATGCAGTTTCTTTATATTGTACAGTCTAAATCCTTCAAAGGTTTGTGGTGTGGGTGGTAGAGTAAGGTTAGAGTCCATTCAGATCTGTCACTGATAAGAATCAAGCTGCAAAGTAGTAGCAGTTGAATAGAAGTATTGATAATTTTTCTTTCTGTTTTAACCAAAATTGGTTTTATCAGGCTGAAAGTGGTTTATGATACAAAGCAAAATATTCATCCAGGGCCATTTCATTCTTACCAGATAGAAACAATAAGTATTATGTTTTCAGAAAGGAAAAATTGTGCACTGGTATAAATGTTGGTTCAGTTCTTTTTTCATATAGCATTTAACAACCTGCAAAGACTGAGCAACTCATTTTCTATTTTTGCTTGCATTTAGTCTGCTGCTGGTCTTCTCTGTTAGAATTTCAAGGGCTAAGGCGGCAAGCATATTATATTAAACAGCAGCACTAAAGCATATTTAAAGGATGATGATAAATATACATAAACACAACAACTTGTATTTATATAGCATGTTTAATGCAATAAGACATCCCAAGGCCCTTTACAGGAAGATAATAAAACAAAATTTGACACTGAATCGCATAAGGAAATATTAGGGCAGATGACCAAAATCTTGGTCAAAGAGGTGGACTTTAAGGAGCATCTTAAAGGAGAAAGAAGAGGTAGAAAGGAGGAGAAGGTTAGGGAAGGAATTTGAAAGCATAGCCACCAATGGTGGAGCAATTAAAATCGGGAATGCTCAAGAGACCAGAATTATAGGAGCGCAGATATCTCAGAGGGTTGTGGGACTGGAGTAGATTACAGCAAGGCCATGGAGGGATTTGAAAACAAGGACGAGAATTTTAAAATCAAGGTGTTGCTTAACTGGGAACCAATGTAAGTCAGTGAGCACAGGGGTGACAGGAAACAGGACTTGGTGTAATGTTTACAATATTTATAGACGCAAATTTAGACAAAATAGGACAGCCAGTGGCCAGTCTAGAAAATAACATATAGAAAGGAATAGTATATACTGTCAGCATAATTCATGTATTTTGATGCATAAATTTATATAAAACAATAAATAGAATTTACTTTGAAGTTCATCCAGCAATGATGAGAAGACAAAGTGCCTTAAATAGCATTAAATACTTGTGCTAGGTTTTTAAAAACTCATTTCATAATAACTTAAAAGTTTATGTTCGAAAGTAATTTATGAATTTGGTACTTAGGTATTAAAGTTGTTTATATGCAATCCATAAGGCTCCTAGATACACAGCTAAGTAGCTCAGTGAGTGAAAACATTTGGGCATTGCTGAGTGCTTTTCAACAGGCTAAATTGGCCATCACTGTGAATAGCTTGGGTAAACCCATTAACCATTATCCCTGAGTCAGTGACATGTTGTTATGCAGGTTGAAACTCAGAAATTTGTCGGCAGGAATGGAAATCAGCATGTTGATAGGTTGGTAGCATACATACTCTGAGTTACTGATCCAGCTTATTAGAGAAAAATGAGGAAGTATCATGCTTTCTGAAAAAGAAATAGGAGAAGGCAGACAATGAATGCAGAGTTTTGAGAATTGAAAGGAAGAAATCCAGCAATGGGAGTTTGTATCATTTGTAAATATTTCAGATCTAAATGAAAATGTTCAATTATTTATTATGAAGTAATTTTGTTCGGAATATTACCCAGAATAAGCTGCAGAAACAACATCATCTCCGACTCCTCCCAAACCACCAAAGGAATTTTTTTTTAAAAATCATTCATGGGATGTGGGCGTTGATGGCCAGGCCAGTATTTATTGCCCATCCCTAATTGCCCTTGAGAAGATGGTGGTGAGCTGCCTTCTTGAACTGCTGCGCTCCATGTGAGGTAGGGACACTCACTGTGCTGTTCGAAAGGGAGTTCCAGAATTTTGACTCAGCGACAGTTCAGGAACGGCGATATAGTTCCAAGTCAGGATGTTTTTAGTTTAGTTTAGTTTAGAGATACAGCACTGAAACAGGCCCTTCGGCCCACCGAGTCTGTGCCAACCATCAACCACCCATTTATACTAATCCTACACTAATTCCATATTCCTACCACATCCCCACCTGTCCCTATATTTCCCTACCACCTACCTATACTAGGGGCAATTGCTAATGGCCAATTTACCTATCAACCTGCAAGTCTTTGGCATGTGGGAGGAAACCGGAGCACCCAGAGGAAACCCACGCAGACACAGGGAGAACTTGCAAACTCCACACAGGCAGTACTCAGAATTGAACCCGGGTCGCTGGAGCTGTGAGGCTGCGGTGCTAACCACTGTGTCACTGTGTGTGGCTTGGAGGGGAACTTGCAGGTGGTGGTGTTCCCATGCATCTGCTGCCCTTGTCCTTATAGTTGGTAGATGTCGTGCGTTTGGAAGGTGATGTCTAAGGAGCCTTGGTGCGTTGCTGCAGTGCATCTTGTAGATGGCACACACTGCTGCCACTGCATATCGGTGGTGGAAGTAGTGAATATTTGTAGATGGGGTGCCAATCAAGCGGGCTGCTTTGTCCTGGATGGTGTCGAGCTTCTTGAGTGTTGTTGGAGCTGCATCCATCCAGGCAAGTGGAGAGTATTCCATCACACTCCTGACTTGTGCCTTGTAAATGGTGGACAGGCTTTGGGGAGTCAGGAGGTGAGTTATTCGCCACAGGATTCCTAGCCTCTGACCTGCTCTTGTAGCCACAGTATTTATATGGCTACTCCAGTTCAGTTTCTGGTCAATGGTAATCCCTAGGATGTTGATAGTGGGGGATTCGGCGATGGTAATGCCATTGAATTTCAAGGGGAGATGGTTAGATTCTCTCTTGTTGGAGATGGTCATTGCCTGGCACTTGTATGGCACGAATGTTACTTGCCACTCATCAGCCCAAGCCTGGATATTGTCCAGGTCTTGCTGCATTTCTACACAGAATGCTCCAGTATCTGAGGAGTTGCGAATGGTGCTGAACATTGTGCAATCATCAGCGAACATTCCCACTTCTGACCTTATGATTGAAGGAAGGTCATTGATGAAGCAGCTGAAGATGTTTGGGCCTAGGACACTATCCTGAGGAACACCTGCAGTGATGTCCTGGAGCTGAGATGATTGTCCTCCAACAACGACAACCATCTTTCTTTGTGCTATATATAACTCCTACCAGTGGAGAGTTTTCCCCCTAATTCCCTTTGACTTCAGTTTTGCTAGGGCTCCTTGATGCCATACTCGGTCAAATGCTGCCTTGATGTCAAGGGCAGTACCTCTCTCGTCCCCTCTGGAGTTCAGCTCTTTTGTCCATGTTTGAATCAAGGCTGTAATGAGGTCAGGAGCTGAGTGGCCCTGGCGGAACCCAAACTAAGTGTCATTGAGCAGGTTATTGCTAAGCAAGTGCCGCTTGATAGCACTGTCGATGACACCTTCCATCACTTTACTGATGATTGAGAGTAGACCCGTGGGGTGGTAATTGGCCGGGTTGGACTTGTCCTACTTTTTGTGTCCAGGACATACTTGGGCAATTTTCCACATTGCCGGGTAGATGCCAGTGTTGTAGCTGTAATGGAACAGTTTGGCTAGGGGCGCGGCAAGTTCTGGAGCACAGGTCTTCAGTATTATTGCAGTGCAGTGTTTATGCTAGATTTCTGGATAGCAACAGAGAAGCTCATGGTTCAGGGTGCTTGGAAGAGTTTTATGTTTGTGTGTAAACTATTCAAACTTACTATATCTAAATGTGATTGAGTTCCTCTTTACTGTTATAGAGGAAGCTTCATTTCTTGTTTATTGTACTCCAATACCAATAGAAAAGTGCAAGGTGCAACCTTCGGCGTCATTAATACATCAAAGAACTATTTGGCCCTACAGCACTTTTCCTAACTGGAAACAGAGGATTGACAACCAAGGCAAATAAACTTTCTTTGTAAAGTTATTAGACTGATTTGAAAAAAAAGAACGTATTATTAAGTTATAAAGAGAAAGCGATTGGAATTGGAGATTAATAGCAGAGATTGTGAAGGTAAATTGGAATGTTCAGAATCCAATGGAAAAGTGCAGATATTTATCTCGGGTGGTCCCACAAATTGTGCGATAATGGTAGCCTATTATGTGCAGCATCAGATATTCAGATCTATTACAGCCAATAGAATTATCAGGTGCTACATATAACAGGTGGCAGATCCGAAACTGCCCAATTTGCGCCACTGCTTGAGAAGGATTTCTAACCTTAATTTCCAACAGGAAAAATTATCATGGATTAGTACTTTTCTTTAAATCAAAATTCTGTTGTAGGTCTTCTGGAAGATGCTTGGAGTCATGATATAACTGAAGAATATTGCCTGAAGAAGAAGGACTCATATGCACCCGGTTTCTCCATAATCCCAGAACATGTTGCACCAAAATCTATAGAGAGGACTGTATTGATGAAAAGATGAATGGACCATCTTCACATAAAACTGAAATGTTAAAGTTGATGATATATGTCCCCCATTCATTATTTTTGATTAATGGCGGAGTTTCCATTCAGTATGCACTCGGATTGAAGAGTATAGTTAATCAATGTTGTCATTTGCATTTATCAGTTACTGGAACGAGAGAAAAGAGTCATACACACAGTTGCTGAGAAAGTGGGTGATTTCATTCTTTCTTCTGAAAATGTAGCCCTGCATAATACTATTTTAGTGTCGCCATCTGCAACAAACTGAATTTTTGCATGTAACAATTTATGCCTCGAAGTGTTTTGTTAACACTAAATATTATCATTCAGATTATTAATCTATTAGTCCATGGCAGTGTTTACAGTATTTAATACAATAACTTGCAAAGAACAGATGAAAAAAAAATTGTAGGCCATTTGATAATAAAATGAAGATTTAGTTTAATTGAATCTATGAGACTTCATGGCATCTGGGGTTAAATGTTGAGGACGCCCATATCCATATTCCACTCCCATAAGATGGAGTGGAGCTTGCCGAACTAGTTAGAATATTTTTCTGCACCCTTCAGCTCAAAGATGTTTTGCGCTGTAACTTTCTGGAAGTTGATAATGGTGCAGCAAGGGTTGTGGGGATCTGGGACCTCAGCGACCAGTGGAAACAACTGTGCATCTCTTTATCCAACAAGGTTGAAGGATTGGGAAAGAAATAGAGGGAAAACTGAGAAGGAAGAGTCAGATCAAGTACAGAAAAAGAAATAAAGAGGGGAACACAGAAGGAGGCCATTCGACCCTTTGTGTCCATTTCATTGGTAGAGCTATCAAATTAGTCCCAATCCTCTGCTCTCTCCCAAAAGCCTTGTAAATCTTTTCCCTTCAAATACACATTCTGTTGCCTTTTGAAAGTTACTATTGAATTTACTTCCAACACCCTCTCAGGCAGTGCAGTTCAGATCACAACAACTCACTGCATAAAAAAATGTTTTCCTCATGTCACTCCTGGTTCTTTCACCAAACATTTTAAATCTGTGTCCTTTTGTTCCCCACCCTTCTTCCACTGGAAAAACCTCCTCCTCATTTGCCCTATCTAAACCGTTCATGATTTTGAACACCCTTATCAAATCTCCTCTTAACCCTCTCTGCTCTAAGGAGAACAAACTCTTCTTCTCCAGTCTCATCAGTTGACTGAAAACCCTCATACCATTCTGGTAAATCTCTTCTGCACCTTCTCTCAGACCATGCCATCCTTCCTAAAGTGTGGTGCCCAGAACAAAATGGCAGCCTGCACATGTTATTGTATGTTAATGTATTAATTTTATTAATTTACATATTTAGATGCAGGTCCCGTCAACCAGGGGCGGTGGGGGTGTGGGGTGGGTGGGGGGGGGGGGGGGGGGGCGGTGTGGTGTGGGTGCAGCCATGGGCCCGACGTTGGGAACTGGGTAAAATCCAGCCCATAGTGCAGTCATGGGTAGAGCAGATCAAGCAGGAACATTGGTGAATGAGTTGGAGTTTTGTGATAATCTAGCAGCTTTCATTGTAATTTCTTCTGATGCCACTGAGCCCATAAACTACTAGATTTATTGAATTCAGTTTCATAACTTGCCAAGTTGCTCATCCAATACCATAACTATAATATCACCATACCTGTACAAACAGTAATAGTTCTTTTCTGAGATAGTTGGAGAGCTGCAAATAGATGAATCGCCAGCAACAATCACAGCTACATATTTTGTCTCAGTTTCTCTGCACTTTAGCATGCACAGAGCAGTGCCAATTAAACAAAAATCTTATCCAAAGATGATTCTTCCTCAACAACAGCAACAGGATCGGAATAATAAAAACCCATTATGATCCAAAAGAAAGGTGAGTCTAGCCAGCATGAAGAACTGGAATGAATAGATGGGAGGTAGCAAGGTACTGCAATGAATTTCAGGTAGAGAACAAATCTCAGTATCAGTTAGTGTGAGGCAACGTCTAATACGGGTACTTTTAAAAGCGCCAACGCTCGTGAGAAGGACACATCTGGTATAATCAACAGTATCAGCATTTTCACCATAATTCTCGAGCATGCAGAAGGCAAAACTTAATCCTGTATCTGGTGCTAGTGGACGCTGTCGAAAATGGGTACAGCCTTTCTTCTAAAAACATGAGTATATTGCAAAAAACTTGAAGTATTAGGCCACACAGCATTAAAAAAGCCAAAAAAGGAGAAGTGCCATTGGGCCCATAGAATGCATCCCTTCTAGCCTAACATTGTACAGTGCCCTGCTCCTTTCCAGGCCTAAGGTCTCAGAAGTTTCCTGCCATGGCCAAGCCTACCTCTTAGCAAGCCTATCACTAGGGAAGGATCATACACACACGATAATTATAAATAATCAAAGCCATTTGGCTCATCTCAATTAAACAACTAATGGGAAGAGGAGGCTCCATGAACATCCCCATCCTGAATGATGCCAGAGCCCGGCATATCAGTGCAAAAGGCAAGATTGAAGCATTTGCAACCATCTTCAGCCAGAAATGTTGAATGGATGGGGCATCTCGGCCTTCTTCTGAGGTTTCGAGCATCATAGATGCCATTCTTCACTCCACATGATATCAAGAGATGGCTGAATGCACTGGATACAGCAAACGCTATGGGGGCCAATTACATCCTGGCTGTACTGTTGAAGACATGCGTTTCAGAACTAGCTGCATCCCTCGCCAAGCTTTTCCAGTACAGCTACAACACTGACATCTACCCGACAATGTGAAAAATTGCCCAGGTGTGTCCTGCCCACAAAAAACAGGACAAATCCAATCTGGCCAATAGCTCCCATCAATCTATTCTCAATCATTAGCAAAGTGATGGAAGGTGTCTTTGACAGTTCTATCAAGAGGTACTTACCCAGCCATAACCTGCTCTCTAATGCTCAGCTTGGGTTCCGCCAGGATCATTTAGGTCCAGACTTCATTACAGCCTTGGTCCAATCATTAACAAGAGCTGGATTCCGAGGTGACTGCCGTTGACATCAAGGCAGCATTTAACCAAGAGTGGCATCAAGGAACCCTAGTAAACTTGAAGTTAATGAGAATTGGGGGAAAACTCTCCATACCGAGGAGCCATACCGAGCACAAGGAAGATGCTGGTGGTTGTTGGAGGCCAATCATTTGAGCTCCAGGACATTGTTGCAGGAGTTTCTCAGGTTGGTGTCCTTGGCTGAACTATCTTCAGTTGTTTCATCGATGACCTTCCTCCTATCATAAGGTCTGAAGTGAGGATGTTTGCTGATGATTGCACAATATTCAGTTCTATTTATGACTCCTTAGATAATGAAACAGTCTGTTTCAAAATGCAGAAAGACCTGGGCAACATTCAGGCTTTGGCTGATAAATGACAAGCAACATTCATGCCACACAAGTGCCAGGCAATGATCATCTCCAATAAGGGAAAATCTTGCCTTGACATTCAATGGCATTACCATTGCTGAATGCCCCACCATCTACATCCTGGGGTTACCATTGACCAGAAACTTAACTGGACCAGCCACAGAAATACTGTGGCTGCAGCAGCAGGTCAGAGGCTGAGAATTCTGTGGCAAGTAACTCAACCACCTGACTCCCTAAAGCCTGTCCCGCATCTACAAGGCACATGCCAAGAGTCTGATGGAATATTCCCCACTTGTCTGGATGAGTGCAGTTCCAACAACACTTAAGAAGCTCAACACCATCCAGGACAAAGCAACCTGCTTGCTTTGTATCCCATCCACCACCTTAAAAATTCACTCCCACCACCACCAGTGCACAGTGGCAGCAATGTATACCATCTACAAGATTCACTGCAGAAACTTGCCAAGGCTCCTTCAATAACACCTTCCAAACCATGACCTCTACCACCTAGAATAACAAGGGCATCAGGCGTATGGGAACACCACCACCTGCAACTTCCCTCCAAGACACACACAATCCTAACTTGGAACAATATCACTGTTCTTGCACTGTTGCTGGGTGAAAATCTGGAACTCCCTTCCTAACAGCACTGTGAGTGTACCAACAGCAGATGGACTGCAGCAGTTCAAGAAGGCAGCTCACCAGCCCCTTCTCAAGGGATGGGCAGTAAGTGGTGGCCTTGCCAACGATGCTCACTTTCTATGAGGAAATAGAAAAATCTTAGTTCATTCACTCAGAATACTGCGAAATTCCTACATTAAAACAGTGCCTACAATTCAAATGTACTTTGTTGACTGTATTGCGTTTTCAGATGTCCTGAGGTTGTGAAAGGTGCTATGTAAATGCAAGCTTCCTCTTTTAAAAAAATGAATTCTCGATGTATGGGCATCTCTGTCAAGGCCAGCATTTATTCTCCATCCCATGTTACCCTTGAGAGTGTGAGGGTAGACATTCTTCTCCACTTAATGCAGTTACCAACTGATTCCAGTGCTTTCATTTCCACTGCCTGCCTGGAAGTTCATTCCAAATGCTTCTCATTCTTCCTGTGAAAAATAATTTCCTGATATTTGCCTTAAATTTGCCTTTTACTAGCTTGACCCTATGGCCCCAGTCCTATTTACAATTTAATTTAAAGTAGCTTTCTAAATTTACTATTTGCTCTCTTATATACTTCTATATGATCACCTGAGACACCGTCTTCCAAATGGGAAAGTCCAAGGCCCAGAGATTCCTAGGACTAGGCAGGATGGAAAGCTTGATTTCTGCCTTGGAGCAGGGCTAGAAATTTGGACAAAATCCAGTTCCACTGTGAATCTACCTGACAGCTATGGTCCTTACATTCCGACAGGGAGGAGACATGAACAAGCTTCCACCCTTCCCTTCCATGTCATAGAGGAATGTCTGGAGGAGTTCCTGGACTTCTTTGGTGTGGTACTCATAGGCCTGCTGAGAAGAAGCTGAAATTCCATTCAAAGCCTACTGAGCACCCCAATCCTTTACTAGACTGACGTAATCAATCCCAGAGGGGCTCAATTAGCTTATTCTATATTATTCACTAGAAACAGAGACTTCTTCAGATTTTGTTTGTAGGTCCAGCAAATAGCTTTAAGCCATGCTGCATTCTGGCAGACATATTCAGATGAGCACTGCTGAATTGCCGTCGCCAGCATGATATCCCCTGCCACATTTATGCAACTCACTCTATGCCTGGGATTTGAAATCATGTCTCCAGCTATGGGTTAGGGTGGATGGTGGTTCTGCTCCAATGCACTTCCAATGCACTTACACCAGTGGAGCCTCCAGGAATTGCTGGACCCTGGTTTCTCCAGTATCTCCTCGTAGTTCAGAATTCTAACACTAGGAATCAGCTTCGTGGCTCTTCTCTGGAACTTCTCCAATGCTTGAATGTTCCCTTTGTGTCTCAGTGATGAGAACTTTATTAAAGGTGTGGTCTGACCAGAGCACTGTAGAGTTTGATCATGTCTTCCTCCGATTTGTATTCTCCTGTTTCAGCACAACATTCCATTGGCTTTGTTGAGTGTGGCTCTGCATTGCTTGAACATGCTGAGCATTAAGACTACCAAAATTCCTAGATCTCTTTCAACTTCATTCTTAACTATTACAGCACAATTCAAGGTCTTGCTTATTTTTCCTTCTGTGATGGAGTACTTGTCTGTATTTCCATTATCATTGTTCTGCCCAATTACATATTTTGGCCAGTTTTCTGTAGCTTCTGATCTGCTTACCTCTGACTCCACTACCTCTCCCAGTTTAGTACCAACTGAAAATTTGATCAATTTGCACTATTTGTGTGAATTGGAAATTGTAGTGGTCCCAACACTGACTCCCTCTACCCGACCATTACCTTCTTCAAACTCCTTCTCCATAGTAGGAGATAGTTGTGCTGATGTTTGTGGCAGGTGCAGTAAGTTACACAGGGTGCACCAAGGTACCGTTGGATTTCATGGCACTTGGAGTGCAATGGCTGCTGTGACAAAGTTGCGATCTACCCCTTCAAAAAGTGCTTACTGGACATTGCAGTAAGTGTGTTATGGTGTTGTGCTTGAGTGCATTCCTGAAAGGAAGTAAAGAGTGGAGACATAACAAAGAAAGCCCCTCAGTTTGGGGAGGCATCTGCTTTCATCCTCCTCAACTTGTTTTATGCACTTGTCATCCATAATGTCCATGGAATTTCTAGTCTTTAGGAAAACACTTTTATAGAGTTTGTATAGAAAAGTGAGGAAAACATAAACAATTGAAGCAACGTCCTGTTTGTCAGTGTAATTTTTTTAAATCACAGTTTTATTAGAATCGTGGTTTAAAATTGGACAATTGCACTGCAAAAGCTTGAAATGACATCTGTTGTAACATGAACGTCCCCAGGCAACCAAAGTGGAGTTTTCAGAGAAAACTATTCCTGGAACTGGCCTGCCCAAAATCTCCCCTTTACAGTGGGATTACCCTTTTTAATGCCTTGTTTTGTACTTTTTACTGATCCATTTTACCAAGGACAAAATAGTGGTGTAACCATCCATGAGACCATCAGAGACGGCTATGAGGTTCAGTTTCAAGTTACATATACATGCTTGGATGGATATGGTGATGCACCTCACACATTTTCGAAGTCCAAAGTGGCTGCCACAAAGTCAAATTCAGGGGTGCAATGTTACACGCTGGAAAAGCGGCAGAAGGGAGTGAAACGCTGTATTGCCTCAGGTTCTCGATAGACGCCCCAGTTGGCTGCCTGCAACAAATACAGACATCATTTATATATTATAGTCAGAGTCCTGCGCCTTAATCAGGGCCCTTTTCTGAAATTGGTCTACGCGTGCGCCTGAAACATCACTTCCTTAATCCTCCCAGTACATCATAGTGGGGACAAGTCGGGAAGCGGCTTTTCAGAAGTAGCTTTGAAGGGATCCTCACCTCCATTAATTTAAGTCTCCAGTTTTTGTTGTCGGCTGCATGGGTGTTTTGGGGTCAACTATTTGACTGTTTTGTCTACCGTTTGTCTGTTAAGTAGTTTGGCAGAGAGCACTGTGAATTTTCTTGTTCAGAATTGCTGAATGTGAGCATGCTGCTACACTTATCCTTAAGGCAGGAGGAGGAGGATCAGCAAGGAAGGCAGTAACAACTTGCTCAGGCTACAAACGAGGGTGAAGGAGGCTAGGGGGCAGGAGGCATTATAGCATGCTGATATTCAGGAACCAATCATACCTGGGCCTCACAGAGCAGTGTTTAAGGCTGGAGTTTAAGGTGAGACAGACACATACCTGTGCCATTTCTTGTAGTTTGCATTGGAGCTTAACACCAGGCCATGCACTGCACTGCTTGTGGCAGTGAAGGTCACCATGACTTCAGTAACATGAGTCAGTTTGTTGTGCACACAGATGTCCTCTTCCTGCTGACCTCTTTCAGCAAACCTCAGCAAAGCCCTTGAAGCTTTTCCCGCACCTTCCATTCTCCAGAGATAGCTGCCTGTCGCCAAAGTGCACCGCCCCTTAAGAAGGTGTAGGCTGTCCGTAAATTGTATGAAGAACATGCTAAATTGCCAATGGCTGCCCTCCCCCACACTCATGCTTGCTGTGCCCACCTCCCTCCCCAAATCAAGCACTGGCAGCTCATCTATTTGATTTGAATTAATGTTGCACAAATTTGGGGTCTTTTTTATAGCATGTGATCAGGCGTATGCTCCAAGCGTCATGTCCACAAAGAAGCATATATATTGAAGTAAAATATCTTGCTATATTTCTGAATAAATGTTTGTTTTAAAAAAGATAAAATTGTAAAATAGCTTAATGTTCCCACTTTTTTATATTGCTTGATATTCACTATAAAAAAAAAGTCCCAAACAAGTAACTAGGTGCTCCTCCATATTACATGAAGAGATTTATTTATTTACCGATCTGTTTGGAATGGAACAATATCAGGTACTGCATAGAATGAATGGCTGATCCAACACTGCCCATGTTGTGCACTGCCTGAGACAGATTTCTGGCATGAATTCTTTTTAGGAAAACATCAAAACTCACTTACTTCACAGTTTTACACGTTCTTTTCAATTTTATTCAGTGAAGGTTTGCTCTACACCCTCCCTCCCATATCCCAGCACTTAAAATAGTGTAACAAATGACCTACCATGAGCAACACCACATTGCTGAAGCTTCCTGGTACCCAAGATGTGCTATGAGGACACTCAGAGTGAAAAATGTTGGTTGGGGTATTCTCAAATGTCCAGGAGAATGGTTGCAACTATGGACTGGACAGCTCTGCCCAAGTTTACAGAATAGGTTAGGCTGAAGAATGCACTTGTTCCATTTGATATCTTTCTTCCAGAGTACCAACCATACCATCTTCACTTTCCAGCATCTACAAGATCACAAGATAGATTTAAAATAAAGAAGATGCTTCCTCCTCCGAAAAGATATTTCAAGTGTGCACTGTCAGACAGCTGGGGACAGATTTCTTTTGGTTGCAGATATTACACACAAATCTTGGCATGATGAGGAAATTCCAGAGATGAGGAAGATGAAAAAAATGGAAAGTAGCTTTCACCTCCCATCCAAAAATTAAATAACAATTCCTATACACTTCTTGCTAAGTAACAGAAAAGGGAAGCATAGCCAATACTGACTATATTTCTCAACAGAGAACTATGTGAAGATAAGGCCATTCTTTGGGAATGTGAGCTAACAATGGACATTCTCTACCCTAACCCAGTAGAACTCTGTTTTCTTTCCAATTTTCTCCCCATTTCTCCTAAAGTGCTGACTCATATGACTAGTACTTTGCTCAAGTGACCCAGTCTTCTCTTGTGAGCCTAAACAGTGAGTGTTGACCGTCTATCCATTGCATGAGAGTAGCATGTGATCCTGTCCACATGCATGCCCTTTCAAGCACAGGTCACTCGATAGTGATCAGAAGCCAGATGATGCCTGACTTTTCCTCAGGGACCTATGGTACTGAGGCCTATTGGAGTATGCTGTACTACCATTCTGGCTGTTAACTTGCCTCCTTGCACTACTTTCAGACTATGGTGGGCCTTTTCTATGTATTTTCGGGGGATGCAAGCAATTCAAGACATCATTTCAATTTATGAATATCTAAGACAACTGTTTTGTACCAGAGTAGAAACAGGCGTCAAAATCCAGCTGATCTAGTTGGTTTCCTTTCTATGTGCAGTTCAAACATGTTCTTCTGTTGTTGAATATATGAATGCTTTGCAATTATATAGCAACAGAGAAGTACAATTGCCTAAGCAAACTCTCTGGTCGCTTGGTTTGAAGCAAGAACCCTGGTTTGAAGAGGATGCATAGTGGTTAGGACTCTACAAGTGGAGAAAAAAAAAACTAAAGCTAACCAGAAAAGTCCCTACATCAATTCAACAAAATATTAAAAACCACTACTGCAAAACAAACCTGGTTGATGTCGGATGTGGAGATTGGGGCCCGCTATAAAAGCAATGTTACTACTGCTGATTTTGTGAATGGTGGAAGCTTCCTGTTCAGTCCATTGTGCGTACAGGATGTATTTGGTGTTTCCCCACCTCCACTCGCTCCTACACTTAATGATGTAAACATCATCTCTGAGAACCAAGTTGTTAAAGGGCATGAGGTTTACTTCTATCCTGTTTTCCTATATGTTAAAATATGCCTTGTGGTATATTAACATTTGTGGTTTCAGTTTTATCGTAAATTGCACCAATTCAGTGTGATTAGGGAGCCAATTAAAATTTCCATTCTAAAAAGGAAAGATTTGGAGAGAACAACAGATTGTAATGACAGGTTTGTTAATTCCCAATTATTCCACTTGTAAAATTACACAGCAAATGCAAAGACACAAACAGTGAATTAAACTACATTTCCTTCACCATAAGAGTGTCATTATCTTGTTGCTCAACAGTAACTGAAATACATTTATATTCTATCTGCATCATCAAACTGATTTGCCTTTTCATTTTACTTGTACTAAAACTGTTCACCTGTAGAATTAACTATATGAATTTCTAAAGGGCCTGTCATCAAATGTCATTTATATATGCCCTTAATTCAGCAAATAAAGGGACTGTCCCTTTTTTAACATAGATGTGACATGGTTCTTACTAGTTCTTGTGGTCTTTATTTATAATTCTTATTGTTCTTAATCTCTGCCAGTTTGAAATATAAAACCAGAATAATTTTATCTCCAGACACGGGGCGAGAAATTTGTCTCTGGCAACGGCGCAAAATGGAGGATATTGGACAGGCCGCCCGTTATACGCAGGGCCTGATATTCAGTTGCACTGCAGTCAATGAATTAAACATCATGGGGCTACATAGAACAGGCATCTGATTTGATACTGCATTTTGCGCTATCGCCTGAGATGAATTTCTAGCCTAAGAGGTTCTAGCCACAAATATAATAAACTGCTCATTAGGAAATGTGAATTTCTTAATTGATTTACCTACATGGTAAAATAATTTTTTTTATTGTATTAATTACAGCCTAATTTAAATGTATGCCCTCAGTGCAGTGATGGTTTAATTAAACTGAGGGTCCTAGTCTGCTGGTTTGTCATATAAATCAATACTTCTATCTATCCCTGCACAAGCTGATGTTTTAAAGGTGCAGTGGCATCAGGTATTTCCAGTTTGCAAATGGAATTAACTTGTAATAGGACTGAAAAAGGCAGCGCCGAAAAAAACATGTAGGAATAAAGTCATTCCGCTCATCTAGCTCACTCCAATGCACAAGCCTTCACTTAGGACTATTACTACCGATTTTTATTTCATCCCTACCTCAGCTCCATGTGGAATCAGAAATCTGTCCATTTCCTTTTTGAATGTTTCCTCGTGGATTTTATACATTAACACCAAGGTACCAATGTACGGAGCAATAGATTGATGGTTTTACTGAAGGTTTCACTCAAATTTCCTGCATTCTGAATACCTTTAGTTTAGAGATACAGCACTGAAACAGGCCGTTCGGCCCACCGAGTCTGTGCCGACCATCAACCACCCATTTATACTAATCCTACACTAATCCCATATTCCTACCACATCCCTACCTGTCCCTCTATTTCCCTACCACCTACCTATACTATGGCCAATTTACCTACCAACCTGCAAGTCTTTTGGCTTGTGGGAGGAAACCAGAGCACCCGGAGAAAACCCACGCAGACACAGGGAGAACTTGCAAACTCCACACAGGCAGTGCCCAGAATTGAACCCGGGTCGCTGGAGCTGTGAGGCTGCGGTGCTAACCACTGCGCCACTGTGCCGCCCCACCTGATCCTGATTGCGGGTGGGGGGTAGAAGGGGGGAAATAAATGCCATCTTATTTCTGCTATCAGCTGGATACCCAAGTACAATGACGGAAATTAGTGAACAGGTCATCTGCCCCCATCCCCCACCCCCTCCTGTCCAGAGATTTTAGTCTACCAGAGGACCCTTTTCTAAAACTTACCCTAGACTTGAGTGAATGCCACCAAATTTGAAATTCCCCGCAGTTCATTGTAAATTATATGTATCAATTTCTGCTTTGGAAGCAGTAAATGTTAAACACCACACCTTCAAATGAGTAAAAAGGGTTTTGCTTCAACATTGTATTTATTTTCATGTTTATCAGTATAGTAGCAGGTAGCATTTAATTGTTTTTAATATTATTTGTTCTCAGGAAGGTGATTTCATAGAAAAGCAAAAAACTGGGAGTAGAGGGGAATGTTAATATCAAGTTATTTAGTTCTTGAAAGTAAATCATATTTATTGTCACTTGCTGAAGTGACATAATTTCTCAGTAGATCAGAACTGACATAAACCAGTGAAGACAGCATACAAATCCTCTGTTACACCACCATATTCATGATGTCTACCTCCTGCAATGTAACTTTATCTTAGAATGAACTTTTATGGTCCTGGCACCAGACTTCAACTGATAGATACTAAATTTTTAAAAGTCTATATTAGGTCATTATAGCAATCGACCATATTGCTTTTCCCTAATTTTCCATTTATATAAAAGATAACACTTAGGTGTAGACAGTTCGAGCTATGGTATCTTACTGTGCAAATTTTACACTGTAACAGGAGAAAATATGCTGATTATTACATGAGACAGTTAATATTGTCCTTAATCAGCCCAAGGTTCCCCATTCCACATTAAGGCCTCTATGTTTCAGACACTGCAGATGTTTGGGAGATTGTCCAATATACATGTAGGCCCTTTTCAATATTCACTGGCTGGTTTAAGACCATTTTTACGACTTCAGTTGAAATGTTTTTAGTGAGACTTTGCAATGATGGGCTGACCAATGGGCCCTGCTCCAAAATAACAGGCAAACGACATAATTTTCCACTTTCTTGGTACAGAACAGCTTTATCTTCTCAACTACGCTTTCGTTTATCACTGTTAAACAGTCAACATTGTGGACTTAACCCAACCTGCTACACAATGGCCTGGATTTTCCTGCCAAAATAACGGTGAGGCTAATGGTGCTAACCGTTATTTATGCGCGAATGGTTCAGCAACTTCAGACCAGGAGCAGGTGTGCAGTTAAACACAAAAATTGCTGTTTGGGTGCTTCGTGACAACAGCATCTCACTGTCTGGTTCACCTTGGAAATGCATTGAATGGTATGAAGTTGCTGCATTTGCATGTTAGACATGAACTAAACTCAACACAGAAAAAAATAATCTTGTCCATTTCAGTCTAAGTACCCTTTTGATGTTAATCACTGCCAAACAACCTCTCTGGCACTGAACATTAACCATTAAAAGTGTGGAGTCTTATTCCTTTAAGTTTTAATTGTTGTTGAAGATTTTGTTTGGCTTTAGCATTTTGTCTCTTAATCCAACCATTGAACTCACTCACTCTAATGTATACCTCCTTCTCAGTCCTTGCATTGTTAATTACACAATCCTACAGTCTGATTGGTAAAGGGGATACCCTGCTGCTTGACCTGTTCATTCATGTCCCAGATGCCCTGTCTCCCTTGCTGCAAATGTTATCAGCACATACATTCAGCAACTTGTGACGCAAAATAATTTAATACTTAAACATGCAAGAGCAAGTCTAACAGATGGTAGACACTGTTAGATTACCTGCTACAGTAAATTATGGTACAATATTTCCAATAGTCTCACTTTGGCAAGTTTGATTTTACTGCAATCTGAAGCAGTAAGATAATGTTCACACTAAAACAATAATATATCTTTAAAAAGGGGGCAATAATTTTAGATGACTCTCTATTAATTCTCATTCAATCTATAAGGTTAACCTTTCTACTGTAATCAAACAGTGATAAGTATTGAAATCAAGAGCAATAATTCACACATTTCTATACAAAAAATTAATGTTTTGGCCCATTACCATTTTTTTTCATGATCATGCAGTTACTTTAGCCTCATTCCTTACCCCTAACTGCCCACAAACAAAAAACAAGTTGTGACCTGTGGCTGAAGCACTCAACAAATGCAAGTGCACCTTTGACATAATTATGCCTATTTGCATTACTTTTTTATGCCATATGTCTTGCAATGGTTCGCAGCATAATAAGATCCTTTGCAAATGAGCAGTATGTACCAGGAAGAAACAGATTCTGCACATCATGCCTGGAATTGCCCCTGTGACTTGATGACAGCTGGTAAACATGGGACTTTAAAAAGGTCATTTGACTAACATGAAAACAGGAAGTCTTAGTACTGGTCTGATGCTAATTTTAATTGCTGTCTAACCAGTTGTTATATCAAGTTACCAACTTTTGTTGCAGACTGTTACTTACAGAATTTTGAGGAATCTTGTTTTTCTTTGGCATTTTAAGAAACTTGTTCATAATTATGTTCAAAAGATTTGCATAATTATTAAAATGAATAGGGAAATAATAAATTTCACTCATACCTAACCATTAAAATAACTCCTTTTAAATTCTCTCCTTAAAAGTTAGACTTTTTAATGGATTTATTTTTAATAGAAAAAAATAACTGTTTAACAGCTTAGAAAATTCAAAAAATTAAAATGTATAATCATTTAGGATATTATATCCCAGAATTGTTTTACATCTGATGTAAAAAATTAAAATTATGAGCTTCCCTGAGAATCTTATACTCCAAAATAAATACATTTAAATGCAAATAAAACACATTGGAGCACTCTTTGTTGTATAATCCAATGAGAAGTGGACATATTCATCAGCTTTCATTCCTAAACAGCAAGATGGCCAATGCAATCATCTATTGGGAGTCAATTTGTCACAGTCGATTATCACTCGCAATGTAATATTGTCAGAACAGTGCCGTGGCACAGTCTTCAGCAGTAGGCTCAATTATTTCTGATATCCATGCTGTTTGTGGGGCAGCAGAAAAGAAAACATATAATTCTCTTTAATGGAATTCCAGAACAAGGTGCTGGATTTGAGGCTTCATTCAGTCAGTTTGAGTCGCACAATAAAAATTATTGGTCTTCAAAATTTTAGTCTTGGATCGAATGTCGAATAGATCTGTGATAATCCTCTGGACTGTTCGCATGATCAGGCATTTCAAACCCTCTAAACAAGTGTCCACTGTTCTGTTGAGTGAAGAAATAAAGCTGCCTGGCAAACACTGGCTCGATCTAAAGACAAATGATAGTTACATTTGTATTACTCGAAAATGTGGTTTTAAAGCTTACAATGTATATTGTTTTAGGCTGCTTCTGAATCCAAACTATATGACATCACTAAAATGTTATCACAATGTCATGGCAGAAACCTAAATTCCACATTAGTTTACAATATCGGTCATAGGAATTTTTTTGCAGGATGGATGCAGTGAAGCCTCAAGTAGTCCTCTTCATTCTTGAGCTGCTTGGTGAAGAAATAAAGAGGCCAAAATAGGTCACAGTGTGTTGGGGGTGGGGGAGGGGTCTTATCATGTGGTAACTTCAGCAACTCAGACATTGGATGCCATATGTTATACATGATGAAAGGTAATCCGAGGGGAACTTCATCTTGGAAAATAACAGAAGACATGCTCAATGGCACAGATGCTGTACGCTCCCTTTATTGTTAATGTGAAGTCCACAGAGTTCTTGGTTTTTGAAGACTGGTGACTTACACTCAATTGGTCATAAATGCCACAGTAATTTATAAACTGGCATCACAGGGATAGCATAGTGGACCACCAATACCTACCAAGAAACATAGGGTTGATTGCTCACTTAGCTGAGTTTCTTATCTCAGTCAGTCTGCTCCAGGTAGGCCCCTCCCATAGACCAAGCATCTCCTGAAGTGATTGGGGTAGGAATACTGAACAGAGAAGCTTCACCTAAACCTACATCCCAATAGCTAGCTAAAAACAGTACTGATGGTACTTAGGAATAACGGGGGATAAAATGGTGGAGTGGGGGTCGACGGGCAGCATATGTCTTTAGAAGGGTATATACCAGCCAAACAAAATGGTGCAATGAGAAACAAGCAACCCATGTAGCTTCGATATCCAACCTTCTGGAGTTGCTGTCTGCAATAAAAGGTAGACACCAGAGCAATTGATAGGCTTCTGCAAAGTATATGGAGATCAAATATGTACATGAGTCACTGAGAAGCTTTTTAGGGTCAGAAAGATATTGCAAATACTATAATCCAGTTTTAAGTAAAAGGTAAAAATTATAAAGTGGTCTCTCCATCATCCTGTCGGAATTGGAAAGACAAATCTATTTTGGATTACAATCTTCCAGTGTTATTGCTGCAATTATCAATTGCCACATATTATTACCACTTTAACAAATCTCTCCGGAGAAAATATGCTCTATTTGATATTTGGCCTGATATCATACCTTGTTCTTTACAATTTCATTTATGATTTTGTTGCAAAGAGTGTTGAAGATATCTTTGATTCGCATTTCTCTGTGACTAGTGGGGTACCACATGGATCAGTGCTTGGGCTCCAACAATTCACAATCTATATCAGTTATTTGAATGTGGGGAGTAAATGTAATATTTCCAAGTTTGCAGATGACACAAAACTAGGTGGAAGTGTAAATTGTGAGGAGGATGCAAAGACGCTTCAAGGGGATTTGGAGAGGCTAAGCGAATGAGCAAAAATTTGGCAGATGGAATACAATGTGGAAAAATGTAAGGTTTCCACTTTAGTAGGAAAAACAGAAATACAGAGGAGTTCTTAAATGGGAGAGGCTGGGAAGTGTTGAACTTCAAAGGGTGTCCTTGTTCAGGAGTCACTGAAATCTAACATGCAGGTACACCAAGCAATTAAGAAGGTAAATGGTATGTTGGCCAAATTACAAGAGGATTTGAGCATAGGAGTAAAGATCTCTTGCTGCAATTATATACAGCATTGGTGAGACTGCACCTGGTGTATTATGTGCAGTTTTGGTCTGCTTACCTAAGGAAAAATATACTTGCCATAGAGGGAGTGCAACAATGGCTCACCAAACTATTTCCTGGGATGGAAGGATTATCCTAGGAGGAAATATTAAATAGACTGGCTATTTACTCTCTGGAATTTAGAAGAATGAGAGGTGATCTCATTCAAACATACAAAATTCTTACAGGCTTCGACAGGGTAGATGCAGGAAGGATGTTTACCCTGGCTGGGGAGTCCAGAACCAAGGGACACAGTCTCAGAATGGCAGGCCAGTTAAGATTGAGATGAGGAGGAATTTTTTCACTCAGATGGTGGTGAATATTTGGAATTCTCTGCCCCAGAGGGCATAGTTGTTGACTATGTTCAAGAGATCAATAGATTTCTGCATATTAAAATCATCAAGGGATACGGGGACAATGCAGGAAAATGGTGTTGAAGTAGAAGATCAGCCATGATCTCATGGAATGGTGGAATGGGCTTGAAGGGCTGAATGGCCTACACCTTTTCCTATTTTGTATGATCGTATGTTCTTATCACAAAAGATTATGTGCAACACACACAAACAACCTGCAACCATGAACACTTTCTGGAAGTAAATCTGCAAAATTATACAAATTGCATATGGTGCCAATCATCAAATAGCTTCTGTTTTAGTTAAATTATACAGTTACCAAAACATTGAGCCATGAAACTGTTATATTTAGAGGCCAAATCACACACACAAAGAACAGAATGTGCATGTTTGAAGTGAGGATAAAACTGTGTATTGTTACTGCCATACATATTAGTTGCCCAAACTCACTTTTATCATCACATTCTTTCACATAAATATGTATTGCGACTCCAGACAAATCATATGCCCATTCATACCATTGCTGTAATCACCACCTGTCCATCATTTTAATTTTACAGTGATGTTAAGATCAATCTTAACTATGCTAACCTAACTTTGAAATCATTTTGTCCATATTAGTAACATTAATGAGTTCTGACTTCTATTAAAATAGTATAAAAGGGAGTGTCAAAGTAACGTCATATGGACATGTAAACATTCAAAAGTCAAATATCTCCTGAAAGGGTAATTTTACAGGTCTGCACTGCCAGCAGGAAGCCTCATCAGCCAACAGCACAAATCAGAAATTTGGCTGTGCATTGTCCATGATTTTCTGACCATTAATGAGCAGTCCAATTTCCAATTTGCATTTCCAGTGGCCAAGGGTCCCCACCAGCAACATAGACTTTCACCCATTGTCACTTAAAGCTTTGACATTCAGTCTTAGTCCCACATTCCTTTTAATTACCATGGAAGTTCCTCTGTAACAGACACAGACATTGATTATATTCATTTTTAAGTGATTATTTACAATGTCTGTTGAGATGTCACTGAGATAACTGCATAAAGAAGAATTGGCCAGTGATTCAACAAAAGCCAATAAAAACATACAGTAATGACTGGGATGATTGCAACTTTTGAGATGTGTGAGATTAACTGGGATATCAGTCATAACTTCATACTGAGAATAGACCACACAATTCAACTGATGATTACCAGTATTCTGCTTATCACCTCACCAATTCTCAGTGTAAAATGCCTAGATGCCAGCCGTTTTCCCCACTTATAGACTGTTTCTTTCACATTATATAGTTATTGAGAACTTACATGTGCTGTGATAAGTTTTCTTGATCTCTGTGGATCTGGAAATTCTTCACCAAAACAGAACACAATTTGGAATTTTGGCATGAGTGACCGGCCATGATGTGCATAGCTTTGTAGTTCTGGAGAATAAAAAAGGTCTTATTATTGCAGTTCATCAACCATAAATAAACTGTTTCAAATATATATACAAGGAAATGCCTGACCTGTTCAACGATAACCCAAAAATAACTATTTTTTCCCAACTTAGTACAATTAAGAATGATCATGTTACCCATCCAAGCCATATGTTATCTTCAATTGATACATTCTAATTGCAAGTTAAATACTTCCACCATTTTCAGATTTATGTTTAAATAGTTGTTATAATATTAGATAACCATTTATGATATAACTCCGATGAACTAAACTTCTCCCTTCACTGCTCCTATGCACATTCACATAGATGGCCACAAATGTTGCAAAATTAAAATCATTTTAATGACTTGAACAAACTTACAAAGGAAAGACTTTTGTCTCATAAGTTTTAGAATTTTTCTAGTGTAGGAAGTGGCTTCACATAACAGAATTAAATTTATCGATTAGTTTTTAGAAAACATACAAAATATATATTCTCTCTGTTACCTGCTAAAAACTGTTGCGTGTCAAAAAGTTTTGTGACTTGGTCTCTCTCGAGCTTGTTAGGCCTGTCACCGTATGGTGCTAAAGGTCCTTCCCAGTAGATTCTGCTCTGGCACAATCGTTTGGCGTAGAGACCATCAGGTGTCATCCACAGCAAGACTCCCTTCTCCAAGTGACTGAGCAGCTTTTCAATACCCTTGCGTTGTGCATTGCTATCCGGATAAGGAAACAGCACCTGATCTATGTTGCCAGTTGCAAATAGCTTATCATCTTGGCCATGGGCTATTCTACAACCTTCAGGGCTTGTTGTTGTCACTTCTCTCACCAGGGTTTCTCGATAATACAAAAAAATTTGTAGCCGACAGTCTGCAAAAGCAAATCAAATTGATGTGTTCAGTATATCAGCAAGCCGAAAGTCATTGACATAATTCTCAGCAAATAAAAGATAATGGAATTGCAAGGTGCTTGGACGTATTCCTTTGTCAGGTCCAAGTATTTTGTCCACACATATTGACTGAATCAATCAGTTAATATGGAAATATGTAGCTTCATTAGGGTCAGGCAATGGCAAGCAGCTTTTCAGAGTTCAAAAGGCAGAACTCACATTCTGAAATTCAGAAGATCCTGGTAACCTCTAAAACCAGCAAAGCCAATCTCGGACATGAGCTGGGGTAAGACTAAGGTTACAATTCAAGGAGTCCAAATTTAGACTCCCAAGTCCATTTCTCAGGATTCCAAAGATACATTTGGCAAGTCTTCCACCTGTCAACCTTTTCTTGTTTTTTTCTCTTTTAGCTTTTCTTTCTTCCCTTTGACTTTTTTCCCTCCTTTTTTTAAATGAGTTGTTTATAATCAACATTTGGTTCTTATAACATCTTAATCTTTTCATTTTCTGGGTGCTTGTATTTTGATTCAATTTTCGTTTTCAATTTTTGTCTTCGTGTCTTTGTTCATGAATGAAATCATCCTTCCCTTCTTCTTCATCTTCTGTGTGTTTTCTTCTTCAGGCCAATCTTGCGGCCAGGGTTGGGGGAAGGGAGGGACATTCAGGGGCTTGGAGATGGCTGGAAGGAAGTCTTAGAAATACCAGGCAGGATCAGAGGTCACACTTGTCCAATTTAGAAAGCTTTCATCCCTTTTTCTGCACCCAACTGAAGAGTCTGCCATCCACTGTATGGTTGGACGCATGGCTAGAGTTAACAGTGGACACAAGGACAGTGGCTTTATTGTCAGATCTTTAACTGTGTTGATCCACATTTAAAAATTGATAATGGGCAAAATGAAATGCAATTAGTCATGGGTGAAATAATAGAGGGGATCACAATGCCAATGTAGCAAGAAAAGAAATCTAGGAAGCCAGCCAGAAAATATGACTAGTGCATTTTCAAGGTGCTCAATCAGTTACTGTATTGTTTATAAGCAACCTATGTATAGTAACAGAAACTTAAAATTGTACACGATGAGCTTCAAGCAGTTTAATTAAGTAAGGAAATACCTGTTGTCGATTAAACACTATCCCTCACTTTTCACACACCTACAACCCAAATTCTACTCTAATAAAAGCTTAGCTGATAACTGTTGAGAAATAAGTTAAATCATTTGAAGTATCAGACTAGGGTTAATCCACAACAATAATTCTTACCCTAACAATACAAATGCAGGAACCCACCAGACTACTGTTTCCAAAAATGCCTTTTACATTTTATACTACAACTCAAAGACTGAGGATGATTTAACTTGCCACATTTAATTAGATGATCTGACTAGCCACTTTTGCTGAAATACCATTTACTGGAGCCTCATGTCATTCTATATGGTTGCAATATGATGCTCCTTAACAATTTTCTAGGACCAAAACTGCAGTGTTCGATTCAATAAATTGAGTAGTGGTTCAATATGCAGTGTACAAAATCAGTGTAGGTAAAAACATGCAAAACTAGCACCACATAACTACTCAAAAAAAAAATGACTACCTCCCATAGCATTCTCATTCCCATTTGTAATAGGCAAGATGTACCTATCCGTTTGCAACTGCATTCGACACACTCCCGTAGTTAGAGATCACATGGATCAATTCCGTAGTATTATAAAAGCATTTAACAACAACAAAAATTTGCTTTTATACAGCTCTTTTAACGTCGTGAAATGTCCCAAGGCACTTCACAGGAGCATTATCAAACAAAGTTTGATACTGAGCCACATGAGAAAACATTAGGACAGGTGACCAAAAGCTTGGTCGAAGAGATGGGTTTTAAGAAGCATCTTAAAAAAGGAAGAGAGAAAAGTAGAGAACTGGAGAGGTTTAGAGAGGGAATTCCAGAATTTAGGACCTAGGTAGCTGAAGGCATGGCTGCCAATTGTGGAGCAATTGAAATTGGGAATGTGCAAGAGTCCAGAATTGGAGGAGCACAGAGATCTCGGAAGGTTCTCAGAGAAGGTTACAGAGATAGGGAGGGCAAAGACATGGAGGGATTTGAAAACAAGGATGTGAATTTTAAAATTGAGGCATTTCGAAGTAGGGGTGAATATAGGTCAGTGAGCACAGAGGTGATGGGTGAACGGGACTTGGTGTGAGTTAGGATTACAGGCAGCAGACATTTTGGATGAGCTCAAGTGTATAGAGAGTGGAAGATGGGATGCCAGCCAAGATAGCATCGAATGTCAAGCCTAGAGGTAACAAAGGCATAGATTAAGTACTTCTACTGTGCAAATGCCACATGCATAGACATACCTGAAAGGGCCAGTGCTTCTGCAGATCTCATACTAGGTTCTATAGAAATACCAGGTGCTTGTGATTCAGCAGGTGCACAAGCATAAAATGATCCAGTTACCTGATAACCTGTAAAAAGTAAGAAAAAAAAAACTAAACTGATGTGCTTGTTTTACAATGTTGTTACAATTAACAATACTTGCATCACATAATCAGTTTTAATATTCCAAGCTGAAAATTAAATGCAACACTTATGTTAGCCTATGTATTTCTCAAATTCAGTAAACATATTTGCACCATTGTAGAAATTATTTAATTGCAATAAATTTTCTTAATTAATTCTAATTTACAAACAAAGGCTAACTGATCTCTTCTGTTAACATGCCAATGAGTCTTCATCACACATTCTACACAAAGATTAGGTCCAAGCGTTGCTTTTAAATCTGCCATCAACATCCCTCTCCTCAAAGAACCATCCTTGATCCCATTGCCCTTGCAAACTACCGTCCCACCTTCAACCTCCCTTTCTGCTCCAAAGTCCTTAAACGTGTTATCCATGTTTGATAACATGGATATCAGGTTTCCACCTCGCCACAGTATTGAACCAGCTCTTTACAAAGTCACAAATGACATCCTATGTGACTGTGACAAAGGTAAACTTTCTCTCCTCGTCCTTCTTGACCTGTCTCCAGCCTTTGACACGGTTGACCACACCATCCTCCTCCAACGCCTCTCCACTGTCGTCCAGCTGGGTGGAACTGCTCTCACCTGTTTTCATTCTTATCTAATCGCAGCCAGAGAATCACTTGCAATGGTATCTCTTCCTGCAACCATGCCATTACCTCTGGTCTCCTCCAAGGATCTATCCTTGGCCCCCTCCTATTTCTCATCTACATGCTGCCTCTTGGCTACATCATCCGAAAGCACAACATTAGTTTTCACATGTACACAGACAGCACTCAGCTCTATCTCACCACCACTTCTCAAGGGCAATTAGGGATGGGCAATAAATGCTGTCCAAGCCAGCGGTGCCCACATCCCATGAATGAATTAAAAAAAAGCTTCTCGTGACTCCTCCACTGTTGCTAAATTATCGGACTGCTTATCTGACATCCAGTACTTAATGAGCAGAAATTTCCTCCAATAAAATATTGGGAAGACTGGAACCAGTGTTTTCGGTCCCCGCTCTGAGCTCCATTCCCTCGCTACCATCTTAATCCCTCTCCCTGACAACAGTCTGAGATTAAGCCAGTCTGTTCATAAACTTGGTGTCACATTTGAACTCGTATCATCACTAAGACTGCTTATTTCCACCGCTCTAACATTACCCAACTTTGTTCCTGTCTCAGCTCATCTGCTGCGGAAACCCTCATCTATGCCTTTGTCACCTCTAGACTTGACTAATCCAATGCACTCCTGGCTGGTCTCCCACATTCTACTTTTTATAAACTTGAGGTCATCCAAAACTCTGCTGCCTGTGTCTTAACTCACACCAAGTCCCGTTCCCCTATCACCCCTGTGCTCGCTGACCCACATTGGTTCCCGGTCAAGCAACAATTTGATTTTAAAATTCTTATCCTCATCTTCAAATCTTTCCATGGCCTCACCCCTCCTTATCTCTGTAACCTCCTCCAGCCCCACAACCCTCCGAGATATCTGCGCTCCTCTAATTCTGGCCTCTTGTGCATTCCTGATTTTAATTGCTCCACTATTGGTGGCTATGCCTTCAGTTGCCTAGGCCCCAAGCTTTGGAATTCCCTCCCTACACCTCTCTGCCTCTCCACCTCACTTTTCTCCTTTAAGACACTACTTAAAACCTACCTCTTTGACCAAGCTTTTGGTCATCTTACCTAATATATCCTTTTGTAGCTCAGTGCCATACTTTGTTTTATAATGCTCCTGTAGAGCGCCTTGGGACATTTTATGATGTTAAAGGTGCCATATAAATATGTTGTTGTTGTTGAGGAAGCATTTTATCACAGTACAAATGCAAGTGAGTTGTGTATAGTTTGACTTGGCAATACAATAAAAGTAGAAATACATCTATTTATATAGCACCTTTCACATCCACAGGATGTTCCAAAGTGTTTTAGAGCCAATGAAGTACTTTTGAAGTGTAGCCACTGTCGTAACTTAGGAAACACAGCAGCCAATTGGCACACTGCTAGATCCCACAAACTACCGTGTAACAAAGGCTAGATAATCTGCTTTTGTGATGTTGATTGAGGGATTAATATTGGCCAGGACACTGGGGATAACATCCCTGCTCTTCTTCAAAATTGTGCAATGGGATCTAATATGTTCACCTAAGAGGGCGAATGGGCCTCGGTATAATATATCATTCAAAAGATGACACATTCAACAGTGCAGCACTCCCACACTATGACACTAGAGTACCAGCTTTGCCTTTTGTGCTGAAGTCTTGGAGTGAGACTTGAAAACCCAACCTTCTAACTCAGAAGTCAGTGTTAAAGCAACTGAACTATGGCTGACACATAGCCTAATTTGACAATGATTAGATTAATGGGCAACTTGTTAAAAGATTCTGCCAAAGCTGTGAATTGGTTCTGCTCTCTTTTGTTCCATCTTGCATATATTGAAAGTAAAAATGAGAGTGACATATTGCATGGATTCATTGTACTAATAATATTGGTACATTTACTTAAAAGCAGTGTCTGAAGACAATTTACAGCAGGATGAGGAAGGAGAATTTTTGAAGGTTATAATAGTTGGCATAATTCTCAGGATGAAGTTAAAATATCTTCCAGCATTTAGAACTGGTACTGAGCTATCTTACCATGAGGGAAGAGGTAGATTTTTTCATATGAATAGATTAACATAATGAATGTCTTGTGTGATCAGTTGTGTTCACTACATAGGCTATTATGCAGAAAATCTTACCATTTTCACAACCAGGTCCTTGCCAGTGATGATTCCGTGGAGGGAATGGCACTGTTGGGCACTGATAGGAGAGTTCTGGATGCGGCTGTTCATATTCTCTCCAGCTCCTTTCATGTTGTACTATATAGTTGGGCAGCTGAAAGCCATAATAAAATACTGATTGCATTTCACTTTGTTGCACAAAGAAGTACAATATTAATTTCCAGTTGAAATGCATCAAGCTAAGGAGTCTCACTTACCTGAGGAGGCATTGAAGGATAGGTAGGGTAAGAATGGTGGTTGATTAGTATCTGTGGATCTTCCATGCTGACTTGCTTTGATCCTCCTTAAATTATAAAAACAAAATGGTAATGTGAATCTTTAAAAACATTTACAAGGAAATCAATTTCTGTAATTTTCCATAATCTTGAAAGCTATGGAATCAAGAGACTGGTAGGATATTTTGCTTGTCAAGTTTGTCAAATCATTTTATCCTCCCCATTCTAGCTGAATACACTAAAATGCTAGTTAGGCCACAACTGGAATACTGTGTACAGTTCTGGTCACCAAACTATAGGGAGGATGCTTTTGCACTGGAGAGGGCGCAGAGGAGATTCACCAGGATGTTGCATGGGCTGGAGCATTTCAGCTATGAAGAGAGATGGAAAAGGCTAGGGTTGTTTTCCTTAGAACAGAGAAGGATTAGGGGGGTATCTGATTGAGGTATACAAAATTATGAAGGGCATTGATAGATTAGATAAGAGACTTTTTCCCTTAGTGGAGGGGTCAATAACCAGGGGGCATAGATTTAAGGTAAGGGGCAGGAGGTTTAGAGGGGATTTGAGGAAAAGAATTTTCACCCAGAGGGTGGTTGGAATCTGGAATACACTGCCTGAGGGGGTGGTAGAGGCAGGAACCCTCACAACATTTAAGAAGTATTTAGATGAGCACTTGAAATGCCATTGCATACAAGGCTAGGGGCTAAGTGCTGGAAACTGGGACTACAATAGTTAGGTGCTTGATGGCTGGTACAGACACGATGGGCTGAAGGGCCTGTTTCTGTGCTGTATAACTCTATGACTCTAATACCCCAAATAAAAGTATTCCAAATGAAACAGTTAGTATGATCAAATACCTTTTTTTGCCCCTTCTGGTATAATTTTGTACACTTTATATGGATCGGAGATGTCGAGTTGACTGCGTTCAACTAATTCTTCAAAATCATTGCTCTTATTTAAGGCACATCTTAGTCTAGTCTTCCATGTTGGGGGATCTGGTTTGTCAATTCCCTCACGAAATTTGCCTTTGAAAAGTGCCCAAGCCTTGAGAGAAAGTATTTGGTAAGAATGAGTTTAGCAAATCACCAACACTTACTCCATTTCATAAATATAAAATATGTATACATACTGTGTAAAACAGTAAGATAAATCATTAACCTGGGTGTAATCCAGAGAAATAATGAACCTGCTGGATACTATACTCTTTATTTCCATAAAAACTAAAATGTTAAATACTTCAAGGTACCCAAAACTATTGCGACTATGAAGACTTTAAATACATTTTTAATCATAAAATATAAATTTTCTTTGGAGAGTATTCTCTCCACTGACTCATTTCCCCCTTCAATCCTCAAAAAACAATATCTGTGCACTAGTAATGAAGGACATACTGTGTACCCCAAGTTAAACCATTGGTTATCTTTTTTAATGCAGCTATAACTAATATACAGGTGGGTTAACATGTATATTAAACTCAAGGAACTAGCAATAAACACAAAATGTGTGGCTTCACTGCAGTAGAAAAGTGCATTTACCCCATACCATCACACTAATAATGCTGCAACCATACTCACATTGGGAAACTACATATTCTAATCCTCTATGACCTGTCATTTAACATTAGTCAAGCCGTTAGTTACTATCCAAGCAAAATCATACTCTGAAGCAAAACCATTTTACTGAAAACAACATTTTCCAATAATAATTTAAAAAAACATTTGGGTACATAATTTGAGAAGTATTTGCATTTTACACACACCATAGTCATCTGAATGCCCTTGCGTTTTGAAATGATATAACTTTACTGGAAGCTAGGAAACCCCAAGCAGTTTTTAATCAGAAACAAGCTTTCTCCCACCACCCCGTTTGCAAAAAATCTGTGAGAATAACTCATTATAATATCTCGTATTAGTGCGTGCAGTGAGTCACTTCAATGACATTTTATAGTGACTGGTCAATGTCTTGAGAAATGCTCAAACATTTTCTATGCAATGATGCAGTTTCCCTGAAACAAAAGAGTAAGTTTTACCGATGTTGCTGCCCATTTCTACCACAAACTTCAGAAGCACAATTATTCATGCACGCCTACTTAACTCTTATTTAGCTTTCCTGAAAGTAAAGATAGTGCTGTACATGTCACAGTGTAATAGAAAGCAACACTTGTACAGAATTATCATAAATACATCTCAGTCGTGGCAGGGCCGAACTGCGGATGATGGTAACATGTGGGAGAAGGTCGCATCGTTCACTATCTCCAGCATCATCAACTACCCTTGGAAACACCACGCTGTAGTGGCGGGTTAAATGGTAATACCTCATTTATCAGAATTACAATAATCAAAGATCTCTCACCCACCACACTGTTGAGGATTTTGATGACATGTGCAAGATGACATGGCTTCACATGACAGCACAGAACAAGCAACCTTGGAGAAACTAGGGAAGTGTAGCAAACGTGTGCCCGCGGGAGAAGATGCTGTCCGTATCTCCTGTTATCTAACGCAGATAACGAGGGGAGAACCTGCGGGATGGAGTGGACTTGGTGGGCTGTAACTGCATTGGAACTCACGGCTACTGGGATTTGGCAGAGAGGCGAGGAGCAATGTCAGGTTGATTCCCTGAGCTATCATACACAAAATGACATTGAAAGAAAAGCGGAAAAGGCGCTGATACAAAATAAAAAAAAGAGGAAATTAACACCTTCCCCCACGAGAGAAAAAAAAATCAGAAGTACAGAAAGCGAAGAAACCCAAAGCAGCCGAGAAACGCGCAATGAAGCGACAGAAAGTGCTTGTACCTTGAAAAGTGCCGCGTCTTCCTCTCGGTTGTAATCCTGTTTTCCGGCATGTTTCCAAGGAATGCGAAAAATCGTCTTGTCTTCATTCTCCCAGACCAGACCGGGATATTTTCCACTGTCAATCTGGTCAATTAACCACTGGCGAAGTTTGCCATTTCCGGAAGTTACTGGAGCCATATTGCATTCTGAATCCATATTCATTTCTATATAATATAGGTTAGAGAGAGACAGAGAGAGAAACGCATGAAGAAATGGTGCATGCAACAGATACGGTGGAGTAAGAATTTACAGCGCGTCAATAATATTCTATTAGTAACAGAACTGTCGCTGCAGGAAAAGTTCTACAATATCTGCAGAAATCACATGGGGTCCCAGGGCACTTCCAGAGCAATCGCCAATATTATCTTATTTCCATTTGAACATATGATCCAATAAATGTTGAGCCACTATTAAAATACAAGGCTATCACACATGCAAAGCCGGACTCCGCGCTCCCGTCCGGAGCACAGTTTTAAAAATCAGCGTTTTAAATTTTGCGGGGAGCTCCTGTTACAGACTGACAGTCATCCAATCAGTGTCCGATATTGAAAGACTGTATTGCAAAACAAAACTCTAACAAAGTCAGAGGCTGAGTGAGGAGTTCTCGCATAGCTTCCCTTACCTTCTGCTTGATATCTAACTTCAGTATGTTTTAAGTTTGTTTCACTGGTTACGGTGTAGCAGATCCACTTGTCACAAGATGTGAGAAGTAACTTTTTCTTATATACTGAGTCCTTGGAGGCGGGGCTGCTGCTTGTCAATCACATGCTGATCCACTGTTTTTGCAGAAGTACTGGGGCTCAGACGGGGGGGGGGGGGGGGGAGGAAAAATCCCCAGCGACACACAACATTGCTCCATTTCAAATTACTAACGTATTTGTTTACCAGAAGAATTTGACAGATCGGCGTTTCTATATTTTTTTAAATACAGATACTCAGATCAGAGTAGCCGACAGATAGGAAATTAATCCGAGCACTGGAAAGTCCGCCCATGACATTTCAAGACAGCTATTCTCTGGAATTACGAACCGCAACTGCCCAAACTTGAACTCAGAATTGGGTGCCATTAATATGCAATGGGGTCGTGATCCGAGTATGAAAATGCCGTCGTGTTTTCTAAATGAAATCGAATATAAACAGTATGAAAGGGACTAAACCAATCTGACAGTGTTCAATAACAAATGAGTTCCCCAGTTGAGATGTTCCAAATTTTCCCAAAAGTAGTGAATCATCTGTTCTGTCACTACACATTTCTTCTGATCTTATTGTAGATTGTTTTAAAGCATTGTTAAGGTATTGTGAGAATAACCTCATTTACGTTAGTAAGTCACTAATTACTTCTAATGTTGTATCTGCTCTTTAACCACTGATTAGCTGAACCTCACAGATCAGGAATATTCCAGGTTGGATCCCCAGCCCAGAATGAGCTGATTCCTCAATCCTGACGCTGCCATTTGCCCCAGCATTTCCGGGCCCGAGAGAAGGAAATCCGACAGGATTCCCATTCCTGTCTCGCACCCTATGACAGATGCATGGCTCTAAAGGAGGACTCAGGCTTCCATAGCCAAATAGGCTATAATACTCTCAAGATTGATACAGGAATAATGGTCACTTGGGCAAAATACTCCAGGATATGCGACCATAGCTCAGCAAGGAGACAATGCCTTCAGGAGAGACGGGCGAGTGGAGAAAATTTGCAGGACAAAAAAGCCACATAATACTGTTTGGGAGGGGGAAAAGTTGTTAGCAAGTCTACCGGTGCCTATGGGTGTGCTTTTATGACACGGGAATATGTATTTTAATAGTTTCAAAGCAATATATACATTTCTTGCGCTTTACATTTGAGATAAAACTGCACTTACATGCAAACGTGGTGCAACTAGGGAGAAGAAATCATTTATTAAGTTTGACTTGCATTAAGAACCGGTTCAGTACCGCCATCTCCTGGGCACTTGTCCAAGAGTCCATTTATGAACTTGTCATCTTTCGCAAAACGTTCTCCCCGCTGCACCCGAATAGAGTCACAGTAATATAACAGGCTGATTACTGCATTGCAATCTCAAATCCATCCCCTTTCTCTGGAAGGATCCGTTTCAGGCAAGACAAGAGCGAAATTAAATAAATCAAGATCACATATTTGTTTTCCAATTGATTATACAGAGGATTTTTTATGGAGCTATAAATTCCCCCAAAACGGGATTATTTGCTATCTTTGATACATATTCTGCTTACATCATTTTATCTGAGTCTGTAACATGGCTAGTTTCAATTCTAAAACGAATATTGGTTGCTTTTTATCTGCTACATTTTAACATTCCATTCCAAGGGGCGAGGGTGGGGGGTTGGGGGTGGCAGTTGTGAAATAATATGGCGAGGTGTGTGTGTGGGGGGTGGGAGGGAGACAAAACTTCCAGAATTTTCGTGTCGTTTCCTCGTGTCTGGTAGTGTTTTCTTCCACGATAATTATCTGGATGTCGAAGTCACAGGTTGAGCTGCGATTTGCAGATTCATCTTGGAAGATCTGAGTGCCAGTGGAATTTGTGTGACATTCCCATTCGTTTCACTGGTCGATCTGGATTCGGGGAGGAAATTTAACTGGTATTGTATTTACGAGCAGAATTGACCAAATCTGTTTCAGACTAGGTACTGCAAGTCTTTTTGTTATTAAATGGGAGAAGGAAAGATGGATTCATGCATAATATCCATACTTCGAATATATGAAAGAATTGGCTGGTGTAAGTTATATAGGGAAATGGATTCCTTAATTAAATATTTTATGTGCAGTATTTTAAAATAACCTTATAACACAGAAATACAACTATGATGTTTTACGTATCTTATTGACTAAATTAAGCGGGATGAAGAGTATGGAGAATAGCAGAATGCAGTCTGAAAATCCTCATTATTTTATTCTATTCATTCTATTAGAAATTTGACAAGCATTTGAAACTAGCACGTCCTCTTTAATTAAAGCTATTGACATTTTAAGTTCAAGCAAATGCACTATTTGCATCTGCTGAGATAGGTGGACCTAAGCAGATATCTTTATCCCCCCCCCCCCCCCCCCCCAACCCCCCAAATCCGCCAATCCCTCTAAATTGTACGGTTGCATTGTAAAGTTCCAAGTTTTCAAAATAAATTACTAAAACTGTCTGAGATGACCAGGTTACATAACAAGACTTGCTCGTTATCAAAAGTGGTTAGAGTGGGAGTTTCTGAAAATACGCTTACTTTCTGGCTGTTCCATTGTGTGGAACTATTTGGAACTAGAGAATTCAAAGCTGATACTATCTCTGAGTACAGATCAAGAAGATACCAAACTAGGAACTGCAAAATAACGTGGGCTGATACTCGCTCGGAAGTTTAAATGGTCATTATTAGTGCCACACCTTTCTAATAAAATAAATCACAGTAAAAGACAGTTATTTGATATATTTATGCCCTCCCTTTGCTCCCAAAATCCGTTTCGCCAGGTTGTGAGAAAAAGTGCATTTTTCACACCAAGTCTGATAAAATGCGCTGTGGGTTGGAGAACTAGTAGTTGAAATTACATCACAATAACAGAAAGCAAAAAGAGGAATTTTACACTTTATTAGCATGTTCCTGAAAAGAAAGTCAAAGCAAATACTAAAGGAGAATAATCTGCAACACATCTACGTTTTATTTTCCATTGTTACTAAGAATAAGACCGAGCATTTGGGCGCCCACCTTTGCAACGCTAATTCCCGAAGTGACATCACAAAAAAGTACAGAGAAAAACAGGAAAACATGTAACTGCAAATAAACACACCTGGCGTTGTTTTGTCAAAATAACACCGATGGCCTATTTTAAGCAGCAAGCTCTTTTTCCAGTCTTGGTTTTGTTGTTGTTGCTTCACTCAAGGCGCTTCAATAAACTGCCGATGTTGTTTTTAGTTTTAGGATTGGATTAGGTTGGATTGTTGGATAAAGATTCTAAGGCTAACTTCCCAAACTAACAAGGAGACCACTTGCAGCGAGATATTTTCAACTATTTTGTGGAATTAACTTGCAATGCTCAACATTTTCCTGTACCTGTGTGTATACTCAATTTTGTAAATGCATTACTTCCGACATAAATACATTTTTTTTCAGTTCAGCTCTCAGGATAAATGATGACTTAGATGAGGGACAAACGTTTCATACTGAACTGGTTACAAGACGAGATTACTTCCCTTGTGGTCTTTCGTCTTTCATCACGTATTAATTCTCACACAGTGAATCCTGCACAAACCAGAAACATATATGACAATTGAAACATGTAAAACTCAAGTGTAACAACCTCTGTAATCGATTGATTTAGTAAGCGTCCTATTACTGTTGGAACTGAAGGGAAGATAAATGCTTTCCACTTACCACAAGCAGCAGTATTGTGTTATATGTTGTTGGCATGGCCAGGCAACAACAACAACGTCGTACTTGTCACTAGAATTGCTTATAATGCAAGTATTAATTAAGGTAGGAATAAATAAGGACTTAGTATCTGTTGGCTCAGGAATGCGCTCGTATTTGATCTACTTATCATGCGGGTGGACGTGACTGCATTTCCTGCCTGTCTAAAAGCACAATTTTTAAAAGGTTATATATGTCCCAGCTTAATGGGTATTTCTTAAACATTGCTCATCACCCTTCTTTAAATTTATGGTCAGGCTAGTCACAGTTCTCATAAAACGCCAGCGCATTTCTCTTCATCTTCAAAGGTTTACCTATAGGATTTAAACTGCAGTTATGGTGCTCACAAGTCCACCAACTATCGCATGCATTTACTTGGGAGTCCAACAACTGTCGCATCGATGTACTCCAACAAATGAGTCTACTAGCTGACACATATCTGTACCCATGATTTCACTAACTGACACATGTATGTATTGGAGTGTCTACTGGCACGTCTATGTACTGGCGAATCTATTAACTGACAGATGTAAGGAAGCTAAGGAAGAAATAGTAGAGGTACTATTCCATATTCATTTAAAAAAAATCATCAGAAAACGCGATAGTGCCAGAGGACTGGACAACTAATGTTATTCCTGTATTGAAAAACGAGATCCAACCAGTCCAGAGAACTATAGCCCTGTTATCTTAAAGTCGGTGGTAGGAAAGATAATAGAATCTTTACTCAAAGATGTAATTGAAAAACATCTGGAAACCGAAGATATAATAAAGTAATCAACAAGGATTTCAAAATTGAAGGCCATGCTTGACCAACCTCATTGAATTCTTTGAAAAAGTAACAGGAAAAGTGGACAGGAGTAATGTAGTCGATGTAAATAGATTTTCAAGGGGTCTTTGATAAGGACACGCATAGTAGACTCGTGACTAAACTCAGAGCATGTGGAGTCAGGGGACAAGTAGCAGAATGGATAGCAAGATGACTAAAAACAGAAATGAGAGAGTAGAGGTTAAATGTCTTTCCTCAGACTGGCAGAAGGTGGAAGTGAGATCAACAGGGATCGGTACTGGGGCCACTGCTGTTCACCATTTACATAAAGTATTTGGACTTGGAATTAGAAGTATAATTTGCAGATGACACCAGTTTGGGGAGATATGCTTAATACTGAGGAAGACTGTGACAACATAGAAGAAAATGTTAATAACCTTACAGAATAGGTATGATTAGGTGAGGAGGGACTGAAAAGCTCCCCTCATGTCCCTCTCCTTGATCGACCAGTGTTTATTTAGTTTAAAAGATGGATATGCTTACCAATTCAGTGAGTGATTACCCATTTACGTGTGTTGATCATAACAGAACCAATCTGACAGGTTTTCTGGAGTTTAAACAAGAAATAGGTTAGCTTTATTGTACATAATAAATCAATCTAAGTAAAATAATAAACTATGCTCCAGCTTACACACACACACACACACACACACACAAGATTCACACACACAAATAGGTTACAGACTGGGGAAGAATAGATTGGTTGGATTAAAGTCTGGAGCAATGATAAAAGGGTATACAGTCTGTGGAGTTTGGTGACTCAGTTGTCTTCCATTTGAACTCAGTGGGCCTGAGGTTTCTGGCTTGTAGATGTGGCCATCTGGTTTAGGGTTTTCTTGGAGACAGTGATGCAGATGGTTTTCTTCACAGAGGCTCTGTCTGCAGCGATGATAGGTTTGGATGGCTACAGCCAGTAGGCAGGGTTCAAACTTGCAAGCTGGTCTGGAGAGAGAGAGGGTGGGACCCCATTTGGGTCCTTATTGGTCAGTCTCGGTTGCTTGTCTGCCTGCAGGGAAAGAGAGAGAGAGAGCAGCTAGCTTATAAAACACAGATGGTGGGTCTGTCACATGATGGCCTCATGTGTATTCTCTCTCTTGCAACTTAATTAGTTCCTGTCTAAGTATTTCAATCTCTCTCAGGGCCCCATTGTTCCAGTGATTACCTTTTGAGTGGTCCATCTCCACCAGTGTTAATGCTCCAAGATTGCCTTTAATGTTTTGTTAATGAAGACAGGACAGGTAGTCCATTCAAAATTCCCAGGCCATTGTTCTGGATGAAGACTGACCAGACCTTACATCCCCACCTCTATACATTGGAAAGTAAGTTATTTTGATGCAAATTGCAGTGGCCATTTTAGCTGCTACCAGTTACCTTTTATCCGTTCTTTGTTTTTTCCTTTTTTAAAGATTAATTCACACATCCAACTGATGGATTTTTAAAAAATCATTCAGCATAGCACGTGTTCATGACAGTATGTAAATGACAAATGTGTTTTAACATAGGTAAGTATGAAAGTGGTGCACTTTGATAAGAGGAATAAGGGGAACACAAACAATTTGGAAAATAGGATTCTAAACAGTGTAGGGGCACATATTCACAAATCATTAACAGTAGCAACACGTCAATAAGGCCATTAAAATGCAAACAAAACATCAGGGTACATTTCCAGAGGGATTGGAAAGCAGAGAAGTTATTTTAAATTTGTGTAGAACTTTGGTTCAATCACACTTAGGATACTGTGTACAGTTCTGGCCTGCATGTTACAAAAATGATATAGAGGCACTGGACAACGTGCAAAAAAGATTTAGAAGGAAGGTACCAGAACTGAGTGGTTATAACTATCAGGAAAGACTGCACAGAGTGGGGCTCTCTTCTCTTGAAAAGAGAAGGCTGAGGAGGTGACCTAATAGAGTTCTTTAAAAGTATGAAGGAGATTCATAGGGTAGATGCAAAGGTATTTTCACTCGTGGGAAGTTACACATTAGGGGCCAGAGATATAATATACTAATAAATCTAACAAAGAATTTAGGAGAAACTTCTTCATCCAGAGAGTGGTTACAATGTGAAACCTATTACCACATGGCGTAGTCTAGGTGAATAGCATTGATGGCCTTATGGAGAAGCTAGATAAGTACATGAGGGAAAAAAGGACAAAGTAGGGTGGGAGGAGGCTTTTGCAGAGCATAAACACTGGCATAGATCAGTGTGGCCGAATGGCCTACTTATGTGTTGTAAATTCTATGCAATGTATGTACTCGGGAGACTACTAACTGACACATGTACATATTCAGGAGACCGCAGCCATGCAGTCCACCGACACATTTATGCACTCAGGACTCGACTAACTCGATACATGCTTATACTCAGGAGACCATCATCTTACTCCAGTCCAAGCATCCTATTCAACCATTCTGCCACACTCCAAAAGTCAGAATAATACAATGTCACACTTGAATCAGATACTGCCTTTAAAGTGTTCTAGATATGTGTAAGCGGAACCCAGTGCCTTATTTTCTATGCAACCCTCTTCCCATGGCTCAGGGAAGTACCTTTGCTTTTACTCATTTTTGTCTGGGGTTACGCTATATACGGGTTGAGCATCTCAAGTCTTGAACCCTCTAAAAGGTTTTGTAACTTGAGGTTCTGAGACCACACTTTATTAGCTGTAATTATGGGTAGAGAAGTTGCTAAACACAAAACACGGTGGTTAAAATAAAAATAAACCTGCGTTGCACGCTATCTCTTTCCAATAAAAAAAAAGTAAATCTAACTCTTCTCATATGTCCACGTCATAAAGAAATGCAGTGGATTTGATATGACTGGGATTATCTTTCAAAATGATGAAATCTTGCTCTTAATTAGTTAGATTCAAGAGTGTTTTATATAAATTGTGTTGATGCATGTGAATTAGGGAGAAAAGAAACACATCTCTGGATGTAAACACCAGCACTTAATAGAGGAACATGAAGCCCACAGGAAGGGCTTCAGCCTCAGACTGAACGGAAAACAACCAGCTACTGGTCGAGGTCCTCGGAGATACGAGCGGCTTCTACAGAAACCACCCTGGTCTGAAATCAGGCCAACTTGCGTCCTTCTTGCGGCGCTGAGAAGCCCCTCTGCGGCTGGCAGTCACACCCTAACAATGAGCACCATTTAGGAGGGAAACCCGCATCTGACGCCTGCTGCGTCCTCCCCTACCTCCCAATAGCAACCCGGGGGCCAGCGTCACATCAAAAGGCAACCTTATCCACCAATCGCATCCCGCGAGAGGGTGTGTAGCGCCACCTTCCTGACCCGGGACAACCTGGGAGATGGTGAATGGGCACCCTGTGTGTTAACTGCCCAGTAAATTGCAACTCCATCGTGTGGCTCATGTGTCCTTTTCATCAATAGGGAATGAGAGTTAATGCCATACATTTCTACTCTTTAATTGCCAAATAGGATGACATTGTCATCAGTTGAAACTAAATTAACAGAAGTGAGCCCCCCTTTTAAAGAGCCATAAGCAGTAAACTCCGAATTAAAAGGAAACTGATCAAATCTGAATGTTATTCCTTGTGTCGACCATGCACTCCAGTCCCACTGATTACCCAACGCTGCAAACCATCCTTTTCCATCTTATAACCAACAGCAGAGATTGAATTTAGTAGAAATTATCTGAATGTTATACTTTGACGTTGACCTTGGAAAGTTAGATTGCATTTAAAACATAAATAGTTATTTACAAGTTATGCCTATAAATCCCCCGTGACATTTGACAAAACCTTTTTAACTGCGTTCTGCCCCTTTGAACATAATCACAAATATCATCATAACAAATCTTGAGACTGTAATTTCAAATAATATTAATATAAATGTCAGAAAATATTTAATTTTCAAATTCTATTTCACCTTAGCAATTATTTCATTGGGTGAGACTGAATTTGCTTTTACGAAGCCGAAAGTAGCTAAAAAGCAGATTAGTTTAAAATGAAAATAATTAGGATTTGCCCTTTCACTCATAACTATAAGATGATGTGTGTAGTATCTAAGACAGCTACAGTAGCCATAGTGCACCATATTCCATACAGTGTATCATTGCTATAAGAATTTGTCTCCTTTATGGCAACTGTAGATAGCTCACATTGATGAGTCAGCACTAGGGTATCATGGGCTGAATGGCCTTTTGTAATTTCTGTAATATACATATGATATGTATCCTATTAACCAACTTTATATGGTATGCTTTGTTGGTTATGTTGCAATACATTGTGAAGTTGGTGATTAACGACCACGCAGCTCTGCTATGCTGTAATGTGTCATCCAAATAACTATGCAAATGTCTAATAAGTGGCCAAATTTCTCAGGCTTCTGCAGGCTTGTTATAAAGACAGAGCTTCAGCATCACATTGAGTTGGTTCACTAATACACCATGCTTCAGAGTACTAAGGCACCCTTTTCATTTGTAAGTGCTCTCATAGCAAGCTTAGCTGCAGTCAGGGTCAGGTATCATGCAGAGACTAGCATGTTTCCTCACAGAGAGGAAGAAGTTGGTGGCTGAATCACCACAAGTGACTTCTGCACACCCTACATCTAGCTCCAGATGGTTCTGTTACAGGGCATAGTAAGTAGGCTGCTAAATCATCTTATTCACAAGAAGCTGGCATTTAAATTGTTATGAATAGGGAAAGCAAATGTGGCAGGATAGAGCAAAATCATAGAGATTGCCATATCTTCTAGCACAAGTAGTAAGTATTAACTACTGTATTTGTGTTTTATTAACAACTGTGGAACGGTGGGACAGTTCAGTTGTGCTCTGCACTCGACTGCAGCTAAGGGTGAAAGCTTGCTATGAGATCACTTACAAATGAAAAAGGTGCCCTAGTAATCCGAAGCATGGTGTAAATAACAATATTTTTATCACTTTATTTTTAAAGTACCAATGAAAATAAATATACCAACACCTGCAACAGAAACATTTTTTAAATAAAGCTTCAAAATCTTTGGGATCTAAGCATTGCCCCTGTTTTCACCAGGAGCAATAATACAACAATGGCTGTAGCAGTAGAATACCAGTTTACATCAAATTCGTACATACAATCTTATTAGCAGAATCTGCAAGTAACTACATTAATTTGCTATCAAACTGCCTTGTGTCATTCTGTGGAATATCAAAACGTATGACATAAGCTGAAGAAGAAGATAGGATTTCACACTTAGAAAGGAATTCGAGTGCTACCCTGATGGTTCTGGTGAGAAATGCACATACTTCTAAGTTGCAATTTGATCCCGGTCTATGATGAGTTAGCTGATCTCAGCCTGTCTCATGATAGGGGTACCATAATCACGCTATGTGCTGAAAACTGAGCTAGGTTTCCTCTCTTGATAATTATTCAGTAATTCTTGCTAGAAAATGAACACTTTGGTCAACAAGTGTGGATGGGGTTTAAGTATAATGCAGTTGTCCCTACAATCAACCATGTTCTGGTACTCAATAAGTTCACACATGAGGAAAGACAACTTAGGAAAGATAAAGAGAAACTAACACTCATACTGCCACGACCCAGCATGAAACAGGCCCTTCAAGAGAGGAGTGGAAAAATTTGGAATCAAAAGAAAATGGACAATATGAAACATCTTCACCAGTGCTCGCAGATGTTTTACCTTCTTATGGAGTGTTAGATTTTATCAATCGCAATGACATGTTCAAAGAACCGGATAGGAGATGAGGAGTTTTTTTTTATGCAGCTAGTTGTTATGATCTGGAATGCATTGCCTTCAAGGACGGTGGATGCAGATTCAGCAGTAACTTTCAAAAAGGAATTGATTATATACTTGAAAAGAAAAAATTTGCGGAACATAACATTTGGTGGGTGCGTTATGTGTGCATGTTTGTGTGACAAATGCAAGCACCTTGTCATGCTAGGTCCCCTCCTGCCAAGAATGAGGCACAGTACTGTTGTCATGAACATTGATTTTAAACTGTTATTGGAGTGAAGAAAGGACTTGTTAAACAGATTAGTCATGGTTGGAAAAGGTATTTGCATATTAACAGACAGTGATTGGAAGGTCAAAGCAGCTATTCCCTGACACATTCAACCCACAATGGACTTTTGATCATTAGACGTTGAAGGTAGGGGAGCTCGCATTCCAGGTTGACTGCTAAGATGGCCGAATACACAAACAGACATGGTCAAACCAGCTGGTCACATGACTGCATGGACACATGGGGCAAGAGCAGGGGAGTGGGACTAATTGGATAGCTCTTTGATAGAGCTGGTGCAGGCACCGTGAGCTGAATGGTCTCCTTCTGTGCTTTGTGATTCTATGATTCTAAATCATATTTCTGTAGCTTTACTCAACTTGGCCATGGTGAAATGTAATTATGACTGTAGTTAAGAGAATAATTGACAGCCCTCAGGGAAAAAAAAAGTATTTATTGAACAATTCAAACTGAATGAGCAAATGGATATTTTCACATTAGAACCCATCTTTTGTATCTAATTTGGTATGCAAAATTCATGCCATAACGAAAGATGGTTTGTGCTCCCAGATAGCATTCTGAATATATTCACATTGTTACGACCAGGTGAGAAAGAGGTCTAGGGTTCCCTTTCAGCCTTCACCTGGTCTTACTGTAACAGGGTTTAATTTTAAACACACCATGTTTTAGCTCCCCCTTGGTGAATCCTTGTTCACCGCTTTCCAATTATAAGGCAAAGAAACCAGTACAAACAGGCTTTCTTAGGTTTAAAGAAGAAAAGTTCAAATTTATTAAACTTAAACTCTAATTCGGTTGATGCCTACGGATACACACCATGCCCCACGCTAGCATGCATACGCAATACACACCTGCAAATAGAGACAGAAAAGAGCAGAAGAAAAATAAAGTGGAAAAGTTGGAGGCAATATCTGAAGAGTTGTTACGATTCTTCGAGCTCATTGTAGAGTACTTGACTGTAGGTAGATCTTCCTTCTCATTGGGGCCTCTTCTTAAACCTTGCTCACTGAAAGAAACTTTTCTCTCTTGGGGTTCATGTGTCTTCAGTGGATTCAGAGGCTTGTGAGAAAGAGTCACGAGAAGGAGAGAGATCTTCTCAGTCCAGGCGCAAACAGACTCTCTGCCTTCAAACTCTCTGTGGCCAGTTGAAAAGAGAACCCAGGAACAGCCAGGCAGTCATGTGACCAGCTGGTTTGACTATGTCTGCTGTGTATTCGGCCATCTTAGCAGTCAACCTGGAATGTGAGCTTCCCCACCTTCAACGACTCGTGATCAAAAGTCCATTGTGGTTTGAATGTGTCAGGGAATAGCTGCTTTGACCTTCCAAACACGGTCTGTTAATATGCAAATGTCTTTTCCAGCCACGGCTGATCTGTTTAACAAGTCCTTTCTTCACTCCAGTAACAGTTTAAAATCAATGTTCATGACAAAAGTACTGTGCCTCATTCTTGGCAGTTGGGGACCTAGCATGACAAGGTGCTTGCATTCGTCACACAAGCACGCACACATAACTCACCCACCAAATGTTATTGTTTATACTCTGCAACCTTTTACTATATTTTTCTGGTGTTACATTAATGTTTTTGTATGAAAGTCAAAAAGCATTTTTATATTGTCATATTGCAGAGAGGAGCCTTGGTAACAAGTGCTTAAAAATGCCATATTTATCCATTACACCTGGTACGTAGATACATCCAATTTTGATTTAGTCTCTGCGCATAGTTAAAAGTCAGATTCTAAAAAGCCACATAAGTTTTATGAGATAGTATTTTTCATAAGCAGTACTGGTGGATTATAACATAATTGAGGTATTTTGCTAAAGTCAGATTTTAATTGATAAATATTTATTCAGTTGCTATATATTTGCAAAATTGCCGATAAAATTTAAATAGCTCTTTATCTGAGGTCCTGTAAAAGATATATCATAGACAACAGCAATCCACAAGACCCTGTGTAAACAGCATTTTGTACTTAGTGTTTCAGCTCATCTATATTCATGATCTTTGTTTTATCAATTTCACTTTTTCTGTTGCAGCAATAGCAATTTGTAACATGAGTAACTACAAAAACAAATAAGTTAAAAACTTACTTGTGCAAACCAATCACACAAACACAGCAAACGTGTATGTGCCAGTAATCCAATCTCCATTTTGACAAGTACTGCAGCGCTTTATGGCTTTTATAGATTTTATGCATTCACCCAGAGCAGCTGTACAATCTGTCAGCAGCTGATATATTAAAAGGAACAGCATGATCGTATATTTCACGTATGTGTTCTCTTGGTAAAAAGTATGTTGTTTGGTACGCATGGTTGCTCTTGTCTAACACGTTAACAGGAAGGATATTCTGAAGGCTGGGCCAGAATCAAGGCTAAAGGCAAAGGTTTACAGCAGAATAGAGGACTTCAGAAGTCTGATGATGTAAATCCACTGGTGATTGGTAGGGGTAAATCACAGCATGACAGAAAACACCCAGAATTTCCCTCGCCCACTCAATGAGACTCAATTACTTTACATAAAAATCTGATATTTTGCATAAACGGTAGCTAGAAATTTCTTCATCAAGAATGTCTTTCAATGTTTCCGTATGCGATGTTCCCTTTACCGTAAATGTTCTGTTGTCCACCATGTCTTTGCAACATGCAAATAGTATAGCACACTGATGCAAACAGTTGAAAATATTTTAGCCGTTAACGGTTTTATTATTCGATAGCACATTGGTGATTAGGCATGTCAATAATGTAGAAAAAAGGATTCAGTTTTCAGGCAATGTTTTTGCTAATTTTTAAGAACAAAATGAAAAAAAAAATACCTGAAGTATGGCAATGATGATGGGTAGTTGTAAACTTGCACAACAGTCAAAACATTCAAAGCTACTGTATTGGAATAGGATGTATTTACAATGAAACAGCAAACCATATCAGAGAAAGTGGACTCTACTTTCTGTAATGCTATTTGGTGTTTCACTACAAATATGCCTTTCTTATAAGTGCTAAGATCAGCACAAAGCATTAATCTGCAAACATATTATGTGAAAGAGTGGTAAAACATATGTTGGGTTTGCAGTTCCCTTCAGCAGGATCCCAACATTGGTGTGGTCATTAGGGAAAGATGGCAAGTGGAGGTCAAAGGCCTCAAGAAAGGGCCCACTTGAAGTACATAACTACCATCTCTTCTCATTCCTAAATGTGAATTATAAAACTACAGCTAAACTATTGGTATCTATACTGTCTGTTTGAGGTGGGCAGCTCAATGGTTCTGCTTATACTACAGCACAAAAGTTAAAATTGACTTTGGTATTTTTGTGGGTACCATGACAGAATTGGTGATGAAGTGGCAGCAATTGCAGCTTTGGGCTGCCCTGTTGTTCATCGGAGTGGCTGGCCCCTTCCTCCAAGGGACTCCCTATGAGTTGAAACACAAAAGAGCTTGTTTAACTGTGCATACTGTAAGATTTGTCCTTGAAGAAATAACAGTTGTGTGTAAGGGCAGTGCAACACTTTGAGAAAGCACACGAAGCTGCCATCACTTATGATGAGCCTTGCCCTGCCTTTACCATTCTTCTGTTGCCACCTTGCTGCCAACCTTGCTGTCTCTCACAGCCACTCCTGTCTCGCTGCCCATTATCAGCAGGGCCTCCCGCTCGTGTGGACTCAGGATTTTCAGGATTACTGTATCTTCCCCTGTTGCAGTTTTCTGACAGTGGTTGTGCACCATCTTTTCCTTTGTGAGGAGAGATAACAATATTAGAGCTATGTGATTGGCATGGAAATTCTATTCCACCCCACCCCCCGCCATGAGAACATAAGAATATTCCAAGAGTAGGCCAGTTGCCTCTCGAGCCTGCACCGCCATTCAAGAAGATCATGGATGATCAGATTGTGGCCTTAACTTCACTTTCCTGCCTGCTCCCCATTACCCTTTGTAGCCTTGTAGACCAAAAATCTGTCCAACTCAGCTTTGATTATATTCAATGACCCAGCCGCCATTGCTCTTTGGGGTAGCGAATTCCAAAGATTAACAACCCTCTGAGAGAAGAAATTACTCCTCATCTCTGTCTCAAATGGGAGACCCCTTATTTTGAAACTGTGCCCCCTAGTTCTAGATTCCCGCACAAGGAGAAACATCCTCTCAGCATCTACCCTGTCAAGCCCCCTCAGAATCTTATATGTTTCAATAAGATCACCTCTCATTCTTCTAAACTCCAACAAGTATCAGCTCAACCCTTCCTCATAAGACAACCCCTTCAACCCAGGAATCAGCCTAGTGAACCTTCTCTGAACTGCTGCCATTGCAAGTATATCCCTCCTAGGTAAGGAGACCAAAACTGTATGCAGTATTCTACGTGATGTCTCACCAGTGTCCTGTACAGGTGTAGCAAGTCTTCCCTACTTTTATACTTCATCCCCCTGGTAATAAAGGCCAACATTCCATTGGCTTCCTAATTACTTGCTGTACTTGCATGCTTACTTTGTGAGTGATTCGTGTACAAGGACGCCCAGATCCCTCTGTACCGTAGCATTCTGCAGTCTCTCTCCATTTAAATAATATTCTGCTTTTCTATTCTTCCCACCAACATGGACAACCTCACATTTTCACACATTATACTCCATCTGCCAAATTTTTGCCCATTTACTTAATCTATTTATATCCCTTTGCAGACTCTGTGTCCTCCTCACAACTTGCATTCCAACCTATCTTTGTATCATCAGCAAATCTGGCTACAATACACTCGGTCCCTTCATTCAAGTCACTAATGTAGATTGTAAATAGTTGAGGCCCCAGCACTGGTCCCTGTGGCACCCCACTAGTTACAGTTTGCCCACCTGAAAATGACCCATTTATCCCGAGTGTATGCATCATGATGCAGTTACGGTGTTCCAGTAAAGGAGCTGTCCTTAAATACTAATAGAACCCATTCAGACAGGCTATATGAGTTGACAGAGACGTCATGAATTCAGATGGTGCAAGAGTTTTTTTTTGCAGAGGTTTCCCCTTTGGAGAAATTAGTTTCCTTGACACTCGGGAGAAAGAGTATGAGATAAAGAGATGAGTGAAGCCTTTGCCAGTTGTACAGGATGTGGATTGGCAACAGTGCTTTGCCTTACCTTAACCATCTTTGTGAGGTCAATAAATATCTTGCTGCACAGTATGGCAATCCTTGGAGTGGTGGAGGTTGACGGCTTACATGAATAAAGCCTAAACCACCTTATTTTGGAACTCCCTCTGCTCAACACCTAAAAGGTGATCGCTTTTCATCCTGACACAATCACCAGAGATGGATCTGAGAACTCTTCCTGCTGTTAACCCCACCAAGGTCATTGCACCTTCAGATATTTTGTGCTTTCTGAAACTCAAAGTGTTTTTCACCTTTAACTAACTGCGGCTTTCAAAAGACAGCAACACCCAATTTCCCTCCCTCTCAGCAGTGGTAACCCAATGAGAAGTGGCACTATTGTACCATCTCAGTATGGGCAGAGCAGTCTGGGTGAAGTGACAGGAGTGTGAGGATAAATGCTGTACACCTGAGCAAGGACAACAGGTTCATGCTCCATGAAGTCAATGCTACTCCCTTGGGCTGGCACTTCAGTAATCCTAGTAATCTGTAGGAGGACAGATTGGTGGACTGTGACACCCTGCAAGCCCCTTTGCATAGCCATGATGTTAGTCTGATCTTGCATGACAGAAAATTGACATTGCATGATTTCAGTTTGAACTTCTGATGCAGCAATCAGATGTTGCTTCATGGTTGGGTTCACAAGTGTGCAAATGGAGTTGGTTCCCACTTCCATGCTGTAAGGAATGGCCTCCAAACTCCGCACAAAGCTCTGCTCCAAGGTGCTGCTGGACTCCTCCACGCTCCTTGACATTGACAGCAGGCTTTCTGACAGGCTTCCCAATACACCAAGCATTTTGTTGTCAACACCCATCAGTGTTATTCTCTAGGTTGTCCCACCCAAGTGCTCATCTGTGTCCTCTGCAGCAACACATACGTGCGACCTCTCCCTCCGGCAAACAAGCACCTGTGTTATCCTTACCCCTGTCTGGGCTGCAGGCCACTCATGCCTGTGTCTCACTACGTGCAGATTCCACATCTACTGGGAATTTTGGGAAGATAGAAGCCATTGTTTTCAGTCGCCACCACAAATTCCGCTCCCTCACCATTGATTCCATCCCTCTCTCTGGCAACAGTCTGAGGCTGAACCAGACTGTCCACAGCCTTGGTGTCACATTTGGCCCCGAGATGAGCTTTCAACCACTTTTTCCATGCAGTCACTAAGACTGCCTATTTCCACCTCCATATCATTGTTCCTCTCTGTCCCTGCCTCTTCTTTTCTGCTGCTGAAACCCTCATCTATGCCTTTGTTACATCCAGATTGAGCATTCTAATGCTCACCTGGTCAGCTTCTCACATTCTACCCTCTGTAAACTTGAGGTCATCCAAAACTCTGCTGCCCGTGTCCTAACCCACACCAAATCCTGTTCAGCATCATCCCTGTGCTTGCTGACCTATGCTGGCTCCCAGTTAAAAAATGCCTCAGTTTTAGAAATCTAATCCTTGTTTTCAAATTCCTCTATGGCCTGGACCCTCCCTACCTCTGTAATCTCCTCCAGCCCTACAACCCTCTAAATCTCTGCACATCCAATTCAGGCCTCTTGAGCATCTCTGATTTTAATCGCTGCACCATTGGTGGCTGTGTCTTCAGTTGTCTAGGCCCTAAACTCTGGAATTCTCTCCCTGAACACCTCCACCTCTCGATCTGGGGCTTTCCTCCTTTAAGACACTCTGTAAAACCTCTTTGACCAAACTCTTGGTCATCTGCGCTAATACGCCTTATGTCATATTTTGCTTTTTAATGCATCTATGAAGCACCTTAGGATGCTTTATTACATTAAAGGTGCTATATGAATACAAGTTGTTGTTATGCTATCCTCTAAATTACCCACAGTGCCAATATCTGAGCAGTTGGCTGTGAGTGTGAAACTGAGTGACGATGCATCTTCATCATCACTGTCTTCTTGCTGCTCCTCCACTGTCTGGCCAGGTTGCACTTCTTGTATCTGAAAGAAGAAAGCACAAAGGTAAAGTTGTGGTGCAGGGTGCGGGGTGGATGGGGAAGTAAAAGGTACATGCTTACACCACATGCTTGTAAATCAGAAGAGATTGCAGGTTGAGGAGCAGGTATAGTGTAAGGAATTGTACTTCTGATTCCCAAGTCCAAATCTATGTAAATTGTAAGCAACAGTGATCCCAGCACTGATGCCTGTGGAATAACACTTCCCACTTTTGGCCACTACACAGCATCAACTTCAGAGTATTAGCAGATTATTCAACAATGGATGGCATCACAAACAAAGTTCATCACAGTCAATTCAATTCCTCTTCTCATCTAATGCCCACACATGTTCACTTCACAGCAGGGGCTACCGGATAGCAACTCCTCCCCGAGGTCCCGAGCACTGAAGTCAACTGCTATTTTTTGTAGTTAGGTAGTTCAGGACAGGCCATCGTTTAGAACCTGGATCTTCTGAATCATATGACTCATTTCTTCATGCCATTATCCACTAAGCCATTGAGGAAACCTTTTGTAACAGAAATGTAGGCATGACTGAATCTAAGGGAGTGTATTGGAAGTGTGACGCAACAAGTAAGAAGTGCCCTTAATAAAGTGCTCCATCACGACTGTAGGTTGGTGATGAATCAGGTAGGGAAGTGACTGGACTCATAAAAGTAACTGGAGAAGAGTATAATTTAGAGCAAGTTAACAGTGTATATTTCATTTGCCAAATTACAGGAATTAATATATTATTTAATTTTCCACACATCTTAGCATCTATGTTGGAAAGTTCAGGATAATAAATACTCAAACATTACAGTGCCTTTTTAATTACTGATTTTTTAATTACTGATAAACCAATAATCAATAAAATAAGCTAAATAATTTTCTTGAGTTATTTTTCTTTTATCAACAAATTGAGGTGAAGGGATGAGTCTCACAATGCTGGACACAGTATAGATCTTTTTAAATCTTTCACCTAATATAGTTTTACATTTAGGTTTGAACAAAATTGATCCTGGCAGCAAAAATGTCAATGCCAATTTACTGTGTTGTTCTCATCTTTGAAGTTTTCTTCCAGCAACACCAGAAATGGAGGTTGCTGACAACAACATTTATTCGTAACATCACTAGGGCAAAACTCTCATCATGTCACAATAGGAAGATACTTGTCCCCACATTGCTTCTAATTTATGTTATTAATCCATTTAAAAAACTGTAACAAAGGATAAGGCATGCTAAGTGATCTCCTTTGCAGCAAATATAAATATGCGAAAAATAGAATACATTTCCCTTTAAATAACTGAAGCAGCCTAGCAGCTGTACTATTTGACTCCTGAATTCACATGTTTGTGTCTTCGTGTCAACTAAGGCAAGAGGTTGAGGACACTCTGTCAGTCTGTTTTACCAATTGTGAGCTAGATTACTGGATGCTGCATCATCATGGGGGAAGGAAAGAATAGATTCAGCAAAGGATTTTATTCTGTACCAATATCCATGGCCCCTTATTCATGGTTGTGGAAATACTCAATGGACACAAGTTATCTCAACACCTTGTGAGATAGGATAAGTTGATTAAATTTAGGAACAAAATATAAAAAAAAACTAATAATGGGAATTACAGCAGTTATTTACTGGCAATATTGAAACATTGTGGGGCTAATCTGTATTTAAGTTTTAAATTTGAGGGGGTATTTACCACTCATGATACCATTTACAATAATTGAGCTAATGATACATCATTCATGCTGCAGAATGGTACAAATAAATGAGTTTGAGCTTAATGATTATTATTAACATAGCGCAAACCCTTGCTGTGGTAAACAGAAAAAAATGTGCAGACTCACAAGTGGTTCTTGGTGCGTAATTTTGCAAGTGTGTGTCATTAACCCTTTGAAAGCTATAATTTGCATAAACAGAACAAATTTAAATGTAAACCTGAACCACCAGATGTTAGTTACATGCAGAAACATGAATTTCTGCTATTTTAAGGTAACTAAAGGAACAGTTCAATACTGAATAGAGTGCGTTATATTCAGATCAGTAGTCAATTTTAAACTGTTTAAACTGTTTTAGTGAGAGACAAGGCATTGAGCTGGTGTCCGTTGTTACCACAGTCCTTCTGAATGTCTAGTTTCCAAAGAAATCTTTTAATAAAAATGAGTAAAAGAGTAAACAGAAAATAAATGTGATGTGAGCCAAGAAATTACTGTCGGTTATATTTGGCAGACCAGAATTAATGCAATCATACAATGTTCATCTGTCCATTATTTTAATGCCAATATTAATTAATTATTTCATTTTAAATGAGTCAACATATCCACTAAAGTAAGTGACAAAAAAAGTCAAATGAATTCATAAGCTTCAGTCTGTTAATATCAGTAACAGCATTTCTAGGCTATCATCTGAAACATTGAGTGATTATTTTTTAAATCCTGTGGAATTTATCATGATTCAGAGTGGAAAACAAATTAAGAGTGTAAGTTGTGAAAAAGTAAATGCTACACTTCAACCTGAAGTGTGTTCCAAGGGTAGAATTTAAGTTAGCTCTTAAGGTTGTAGAAGCAACACCTTGTTTGATTTTACAGCCTTTGGATTCCTATTTCCTAATGCTGCAGCTGCTATTCTGTGGCATTATTTAATGTTGGAAAATCCTGATTCAAAACAAAGCAGTTTGAAGGCGTATGTAACAATCTTTAATCTCCTTTCTCTTTAAATCTGCAATAATAATTTTCCAGGCTAAAAAATAAGAGTATTGGAAATTTGTTTGCACCATTTGCATTGGTGTGAACTACAATTATCTGTTTCGCATATTTGGTATTTTTCTTTTCACGAATGCACACCATAGAGAGTTATTGAGGTAGATTTTCAACTTGCTGCCAGGCATAAACCTGGGGTTGTGGATCTGCCGCCCATTATAGAAACCGCTCAATTTTCATTTCTATTGATTTCAATAGAAACAAGTGGTTTCTATAATGGGCAATCAATCCGCAAAGCCAGAAAAGAAAATCTACCTCATTGTGTTTCGCATGCTGCATGCATCACACCACATGGAACAAACCTCCAACATGCCAATTGTGACTTAGGAATCCAACATACATATTTTCAATCTATGAACAGTTTGCTACATTTGGGAATGATGAAACGCAAAATGAACTATGTTTCAGGAACTCTAGTCATCCTTAATTTGAACAAAATAAGCATCCTGAACCACACTACGCTATGCTGTCTGAATACTTTTGAATGCTATGTGATGGACCTGTCCTGTGTGCATTAATGTCACATATGCTTACCGTATCTGTTTCCATTAAAGTAGCACTAACAGTAATTACCACAAAGTCTATATTTTCCACATCGTATTAGCCTGAATTATGGTAGCTTAGCACATCTTGACTATTACATCAATTATTAGGAACTGAAATTTAAATAAACCAAGCTACACTGCTGTGTTTTCTTACATAATAACAGTTGCTATAGTTCAAGATAATTTATTGTGTGAGAGAAGTGATAAGGTGCCTTTCTTTCAACTCCTGATCCTAGGCAGCAAGAACTTGAATCCTGATCTCTTTGGTTAATATGCACCTTTACATTTCTTGGACCCCTCTTGCCCTCTAACTCTTGATAAATACTTCAACTTTTCTCACTCGATCTCGACGTGGACTGTGCACATGCAACGTCAACACAGAATTTAAGAAGCCACCACTTCAAGTGAAACTGGGAAGCCAGTTACAGGCAAACCTTAACTGAACAAAGAGCCTGAAAATGGACTCCAACTTACACTACTGTGCAATTGCAAATGAATCGATATAGGTTTGTACTTGGTACAGCCCATTCCCTCAGTAAATGCTGTATTTATTTATACATTTATGTTGATAATGTTTCATACTTCTAGAGCAATATCTAGTAAACATAGATTTATTTAAGTAAAGGTTTTAAATATTTTTCATTCATTTTTGTGCTCATCAGGGTGAGGAGACCTGAGGGAAAAGAGCACTTTGGGTCACCCAGTGCCAGCACCAGTCACTCCCAGATCAGAAAGAGCACAAACCAAATGCAAAGCCCAATCTCAGAATGCTGCTCCTCATATGCCAGTGTTAAATTTTTCTGTTTTCCACATCAGTCTCCCTAATATTGTGAGAAAGATTGCAATGTGTGCTGCCGTCAGGCAAGTTTTGTGCTGTCAGCTTATATCCATTGGGACCTGGATTCAGATTTCTCTAAAATCATTGGACTTGAGATCCTTACAAGAGCACAGAGCAGGCTTTCATTTGTACTGAAAGTACAGTCCTGCAACAGTACCACTCAATCCCTAAACTGTAAGATTTTGTTTGATCCTTGCATTGTCATACACTACTTACAAGGGATACCTACAAATAAGATGTCTATTGTTAGCATCCATTTGTATGACTGTATAACTTTTTTAAATTGGATTTTACTTTTACAAATAAGGACTCCATTGTGACTTCACCTTGCCCAGCACTGAACTTTAACAGTGCAGTGAAGTGAAACAAAATAAAAAGTTTCGTTTCTTTCTCGGGTGTTTCGCTGGTTTTTGTGAAGACTGCATATTCTTGGTAATGTTTTTGTGTGGTTTTCTCTTCTCTTTGTTTCTGCAAGTGCCTAGATAACAAATATAATAAATTATTGAAACTGGTTGACTGTGCCTTCTTGGCATAAATGAAATAGTCCCATTTATTGCATTAGACACTCGAGGTTCAGATGACTGTATAGAACATTTGAGCTTAATTACTAGGGCTTGGTATGCTGTTCCCTTTTAAAAATATTATAGCTTGAACAACTTCACAGGCATATAATGATTTTACTTTAAATTGCAAACTCCCACTGAAAACATTGAGTAAAGCAGTCCCTGCTCCATCAAGAATCCATACAGATCTGAAGTATTAACAACCAATAGAATGCATTCTCTACAAAATTTACTTTTATTTGAAATCCAGAAGCTGCTTCATTAGGGCAAATGTTGGGTAATGGTTAAATTAATTATTAGCAATTACCTTGTGAAATTATTCAAAATTCTCACATGCAATGTGAACTATTATTGAAATAAAATAAAGCTATTGAGGTAGGTTCTCCTTGAACTAATGCAAAGGTGGGGGACAACTTGGAAATATATTTGAGGCTGTACATTAAAATCTCAGTATGTGAGTTGTACATGAATCAAAAGAATTTTGAAAGATGTTTACCATACATTAAAAGCTTCAATTATTTTAAAATTATCACATTTTGTGCGAAGTGCTCATTTTAATTAGAATATACTAGCCAATACTTCATTCTAAATTACAACTTTCATCTTATAAAATGGGGATAAGTCGTGTAACTTTGCTTTTCCAGCGATGATAATCCATGAATCGTCTTAGCAACAGATTTCCAAGATTGTCATCAGATGATCCCAAGCTGCCAAATAGGCAACATTTCCGATTTTGATAAGTGCACAGCTTAGATAATTAATATTTAGATCATTATGGCGTCAGTTCTGTTGGGTTGTTGCTGTATAATGCTCAATTTAGGGACGTAAGTAGTGATAATCTGCTGTGTTTACATTCTTCAGGCTTTGTCACTTGTTTCTACTGAAATTTGTCAGATCTCTGACAACTTTTTCATCTGTTAAATCACTCCACACCATAATCTTTCTTTTGCCATTTCTGCACCTGCATAGACAAAACAGCTAGTCAGACATAATACTGGTCTGTGTCAAGATGTGGTATTAACAATCTCAGCATTTGACTTTAATATCCTACAAAGCAGTGGCTACTCATAAGCATCAGAGAATGTAAACTGTAAAATATAGTGGGTTTGAACACCGAGCTTTCATCTACAGGGTCTAGTTTGAATCAACCAAAATGAGTAAGGTGTGACCTTTCACTGACAACTAGAGTGGTTTTAACTGAAATGGTTTTAGGCATAATTCAGTTACTAGGAGGTATGAATTCACAACAAACAACGGCTTATCATTTTTCAACAAGTAACACTGAATGTGTTAAAATAATATAAACTGTTGAAATCTATAAAGTGTGGTTATTTAGTGAAAATGAAATTATCCCATTTCTAAACATCAAATTCCTGCATGGACGATTATAACAAAGGTGTTAACTCATTAATTTTATGTGTTAATACCTTTGTTAAAGTTGCAAATAGAGTAAGTCCACACATAGTGATAGTCGTAAATACCACACACTGTGATTTCAACTTCACTGGTGAGCAAAGATAGAGGCACCTTCACTCCGCATTTGGCCATGCTGCATTTGAAATGGGAATGGCTAGTGCAGACTGGGAACATTTTTCCTTTGTGTGAGAAACATGGTACATTTAATTTTAAATGTACTTCCTATTAATAAGCTAGAAGGAGCACAAGGGTTTTCATATGTGTACTTCCCAAGAATGCAGTTTGTTAACAGTGTTACGACCGAAGTTGGAGAAAAGCACTGTCTATCTACTCCACTATTCACAACATATATTTAAGTGCTTTACCCAGTTACCAATATGGTCAATGATATACTTTATCTATTAGTTTCAGAATATAAACCCTCCAACCAGGTTTCTTTAATTAACAACAAAATTATTGATTTATTATAAAACAAGACTTATCCAATAAAGATGCAAAGCTTATTAACATACAGTTCAAAATATGGAAGTATAAATATCTAACCTTCTAAAATAACCTAACACACACACACACATACTGGTTAAAGAAAGAAAAAGAAAAATGAAAAAACTGGAACTGCAGAGATCAACTTTAAAAAAATACATTGGCCAAGTTGTCAATTCTTGAAGAAAAAGGATAAGATATGGAATGTTCCAGATGGCCTTTGGTCTGGTGTCCAGGTGCACGTAGACAGCTGTCACTGGGATCTTTCTGGAGCAGTCCTGTTCAGGACGTCGAGGAGTAGTCTTGCAGACTTTTCAGGAGAATTACTGCATCAGTGGATTCAGCTATCACACTGGATTCTCAGAAGATTTTTCAAAACAGGTGGAAAAGGTTGAGTTGGGTGGCTTCTTTCTTAGCAGGCCAGACCCCATCTGAGCATTCAAACAGTTCAAGCCTCAAAACAGAAAGCCCAAACTCCTGACAATCATAAACCTATACATGTGGCTTCTCTGTAAACAACTCCAATAGACAGCAAGGCTCCTTATGTTTATTTAGCCCTTCATTGTCTCTTCCAGAAAGTGTTTAAAAAAATCCAAAGTGTCCTTTCAGTAACCTTTAAAAAAAACAAATCCAGGCATACATCTCCTCAGTCTTTCAAATGAACCAATTTTCAGAATCTTTTAAACCCGAGTCCTCAAAAAATATTAATAATGGAAGCACCTGCATGACAACAGGAATTGAAGAAAAAGCAGCAAATCACAACCCATCTGTAATAATGATCCATTTCTGAAACAGCTAGCGAGCTACTTAACTGGCATAAGTGTTGAAAAATGTATTTGTTCAACAGTGGAGTGGAAAATCTTTGTGGGAAATGGATCAAATACAAATTCAAAAAGCACGGCTGGGATTTTCTAGATCCTTGGAGGACAGGGTCGTAGGCGGGAAAGCTGGCAAACCGGCAACGCCCACCTGCCCGGAGCCCAAAGGTGGCTGATTAGAGGGCCTCTTCCTGCCTCTGCTGGCCACCTGCGGCATCGGTACCACCTGCCCTCAGTGAAACACCACCCCCCCCCCCCCACCATCGCCAGGGCCTACCTGACTGGCCCCAGCGCCCCAGACTCCACTCACCTGGTTGTGAGGGTAGACGTTCATCACTGCCTGCGTCCTCTTCCTCCAGGTGCAGCCACCAGCAGTGGCCATCGCTCCTTCTGTTTGGGCCGGCAGTCTTGGAGGCAGTCTGCTGTCCTTACTTGGATGGCAGGTCTGTTGGCAGCCTCTTGATTGCCTGCTGCCAGTAAAATGTGGCCCCAAGTCCCGCCGCCTGCCGAAGCAGGGTCACAGGCCGCTTCCAACCCCGGCAGCAGAACCCCTGCCACCTCAGAAAAAAATCCTGTCCCACATTTTACAAGTCAGGTGCTGGAGGTGGCGGCAGCAGCAACAACAACAGCTTGCTTTTGTATAGCACCTTTAACATAGTAAAATGTCCCATGGCTCTTAGCAGGAAGGTTACCCAATAAAATTTGACATCCAGCCACAAATAAGAGTTATTAGGGCAGGCTGGTCAAAGGGGCATTATTTAAGGAGCGTGTAAAGTAGGAAATAGAGGTAGAGAAGTTTAGGGATGGAATTCCAGAGCTTGGGACCTTGGCAGATGAAGGCACGACTGCCAATTGAGAAATAATGTAAAGTGGGGATGCACAAGAGGCTAGAACGGGAGGAGCACAGATATTTCGGTGTAGGGTTGGAGGAGGTTACAGAGATCGGGAGGGGCGTGATCATGGAGGATTTGAAAACAAAAATGAGAATTGAAAATTGAGGTTTTGCTTAACTGGGAGCCAATGTGGTTCAGTGAGCATAGGCATGGATGGCGAACGGGACTTGAGACAGGATTTTCCCTGCGGGTTTCAGGACCCTACCATCAGGCTCAAATGGGGGTCAGAAGTCCTGACTGTGGGAACAGTCACTCACCTGTGATTTTCCCTGAATTGGCCAATTAATGGCCAGAGGGTGGGCTTGGTGTCCAATTAAAGGTAGCGGGTAGGCTCTCGAAGCTGGAGGGCCAATAGGAGGCAGCAGCAGTAGGACACCATGGCAGGTAAGTGAGGGAAAGGGTGCCCAAGATGGAGGTGCCCTCTCTCCAACCTTTTAAAATTTAAAATAACAAATAGATGAAGTCACTGGGCGAGCATTTTGTGGGCGGGGGGGGGGTCCCCTCCAGAAGATGGCCTGTGGCAGCAGCTGAAACCTGGCAGGTGGGGAGGTCCTCTAGGCCTGCCTGCACACTGTTCCCCAACAAACCAACACCCCGTCTGCCGCCGGGAGGATGCCTCCAGGCAGCTGCACCTTTCACCACCATTCCTCCAGCGACCTGGAGGCCTACTGGAAAATCCCGATTGGCCTCTGACGATAGGCCTCAGTAGGCCTTTAATTAGTTGCGTCAGCTGCCTGCCGCTTGCGGGCGGGTAGCCCTGCCACCTCCATCCTGCCTCCAGCACTATAGCCGGGAGCAGGATGGAGTCGGGCTACTGACACGCCGGCGCAAAATCCACACCCACCCACCTCCATCGGGGCCTAAAGATTTCACCCTTGGTTCCAGACAGGACATGGGCGTCAGAGTTTTGGATGAGTGTAAGTTCATGGAGGGTGGAAGATAGGCTGGCCAGGATTGCACTGGAATTGTCAAGTCTGAAGTAACAAAGGCATGGATGAGGTTTTCCGCAGTAGATGAACTGAGGCTGGGAAGAGTCGGCATAACTTTTGTAAACGAACAACAGGGGTAAATCTTTTGTCCTTTCTACTCATATATATATATATATAGCCACATTAAAATTAGTGAACAGAGAAAAATATAGCCCTTGTTTCCAAAAGTTAATTGTTCTAAACCCCAGATACTTTGTTCAATTCAGCATAAAAACTCAACTATAATTAAAAGTAGGAACATGTGATTCTTTAGAATCCTAAAAATGTGAAACCTGTATGATTGGAATTCATTTAAATGTCATGTAGTACAGCTCTGCAATTGTCAGACACTCACTTCTGACTCTAAGCTTGGATTCACACACTGTAGACCAGTTCTCCACATCGCTAAAACTGGGCCATTCCTATATGCTACATTCCTTAAATAATCTTCTAAATAAACCAAGAGAACTAACAAAATGCAGCAAAGATAAATCCAAAGTTACCAGATCATGTCTCCCCAACACCTTGAATAAAAATTCCATATTTGGGTGCAATTAACCTAAACAATGTTTTCACTATATATAAAATCAGTGACTTTCTGATTCAGGAAAGTGTTTTGCAAACCTGAGTTTGGGTTGGCACATGACATTGCAATTTTCACTTAGGCTGGTGAGGGTTTTCCCTTCCAGCCTGAGTCATCTCCATGACATGACCAGAATTGTCTTACTGCTGGAAATAGCAGCTAGATGGAGCAGAGGAGGAATTCATGATGAGTGATTCAACTGAAGTTGGGTAAGTAAGTACCAGTAGAATAGAAACAGGCTAATGCAGTGCCCATATTCAAAAAGCGTGACTAAAGAGACACAGGCATCTATAGACCCATTAGTCTTACTTCCATTCCATGTAAAGTAATGGTATTGATTATTAGGAGTAAAACTGAGAATTCTCTATCCAATAATAACTTAGTAAGCAGCAATCAACATAGATTCAGGAACTTGTCTTTCAATCTTGTCTGGTCAATGTCCTCAACCTCTTTGAGGAAGTAACATCCCAAGTGGACTGTGGAAGTCCCAGTCATGTGAGGAACGTGGGCTTCCAAAAGGCATTTGACAAAGCTTTACATGAAATGCTGTTTGCTGAATTAAAGCTGTGGGAAATCAGGTTAAAAATTGGAGATGGATAAGAAATTGGCTGTCAGGTTAGAAACTAAGAGTACTTGTTACAGCAGTTATGTCAGACCGGGGATTTGTGGGGGGGGGGGGATGGGGTAAGTTCTGAGTAAGATGCCTCAGGGTTTAGTGTTGGAACCACTATTGTGTGTAATTTACATAAATTAACTGGATTTAGAAACTCAATTCAAAGTGGCCAAATTTGCAAATGATGACTAAGCTAGAAAGGATAGTTGAATCAAAAGAGGCAGCTCAGAAACTACAGAGTGAGCTGGACAAGGTATGCTAGAGTTCACAATAACAGCAAAGGAAATTTTATAACATGTAGGAGGGAAAATTAGACAAGACACATAGTCCATGTATGGTGAAATAGCTAATTATGAAGTTGAATGAGTATTTGGAGTATTATTAAACTCAATGCTAAATATATACCACCAATGAAGAGGAGCAATCATTATCACCAACAACTTATATTTATATAGCGCCTTTAACATAATAAAACATTCCAAGGTGCTTCACAGGAGCATTATAAAACAAAGTATGATGCTGAGCCACAAAAGGAGATATTAGGTAAGATGACCAAAAGTTTGGTCAGAGAGATAGATTTAAGGAGTGTCTTAAAGAAGGAAAGTGAGGTGGAGAGGTATAGGGAGGATATTCCAGTATTTGGGGCCTAGGCAACAGAAGGCACGGCCACCAATGGTGGAGAAATTAAAATCAGGGATGCACAAGAGGCCAGAAATAGGGGAGTGCAGATATCTTGAAGGTTTGCGGGGCTGGTGGAGATTACAGAGATAGGGCGAAGTGAGGCCATGAAAGGATTTGAAAAAAAGGATTAGAATTTTAAAATCAAGACTAACTTGACCGGGAGCCAGTGTAGGTCAGCGAACACAGGGGGGATTGGGAACAGGACTTAGTGCGAGTTAAGACACGGGCAGTAGAGTTTTGGATGGCCTCAAGTTTACAGAGAGTAGTATGCGGGAGACCACAGCCAGGAGTACATTGGAATAGTTAGGTCCAGAGGTAAGGAAGGCATGAATGAGTGTTTCAGCAGCAGATGAGCTGAGACCAGGGAGAAGTCAGGTGATGTTATGGAAGTGGAAATAGATGGTCTTGGTGATGGCACAAATATGAGGTCGGAAGCTTATTTTGGGGTCAAATGTGACATCAAGGGTGCCAACAGACTGCTTTAATCTCAGACTGTTTCCAGGGAGAGGGATGGAGTCGGTAGCAAGGGAACGGAGTTTGGGGCGCTGACTGAAAACAACGGCTTCGGTTTTCCCAATATTTAGTTGGAGGAAATTTCTGCTCATCTTTACTTAATGTTGGATAAGCAGTCCAATAATTTAGCAACAGTGGAGGAGTCGAGAGAAGTGGTGGTGAGGTAGAGCTGAGTGCCATCAGCATACATGTGAAAACTAATATGGTGCTTTTGGATGATGTCATTTTGGCCGAGAGGCAGCATATAGGTGAGAAATAGGAGGGGGCAAAGGACAGATCCTTGGGGCTAAGCATGAAGTTCTTCATTTCCACCTCCTTCCCGCAACCTTATTCTTGGTTCTTTCTCCTTTCAGATACCCAAGATGTGCAACCTGGTCAGGAAGTGGAGGAAAAGCAAGAAGGCAGCGATGGTGAAGACACATCATCACTTGATTTCACACTTGCAGCCACCAACACAGATACTGACACTGTGCAATTTAGAGGATAGCACAGAGGGCGGATCTGCACATGGTGAGACAATGGGCATGAGTCCACTGCAACCAGAGCGGGAGGCAAGGATAGAACAGGTGCCAGCATGCCAAAGGATGAGATCACATGCATGTTCTGCTGCAGAGGACTTAGATGAGCAATTTGATGGAGAAGCCTAAAGAAGACGACTGTTGGACAAGCACAACTAAATGCTTGGAGCATTGACAAGTCTGTCAAAAAGCTTACAGTTAATGTTAAGGAGCATGGAGGAGTCCAGCACCAACTTGGCACAGGGCTTTGCGCAGAGCTTGAAACCCAACCATAATGGAGCATCTGGTGGCCAATGTCTCAGCTTCGATGGCAGCACAAGTAGCTTCCAAGAGAAGTTTGAGGGCTGCAGTGGAAGCTCAGACTGAAGTAATGCAAGGTCACCTTGCTTCTAAGCAAGCTCAGACTGCTCTCATGCAAGCTCAGACTGCTGTCTTTCTGGCTGTGGAATACAGTGTGCAAAGGGGCTTGCAGGGTGTCACAGCAGTCTGTCCTCCAACAGATTAGTAGGATTGCTGAGACCCTTCCCCGGGGGAATCCCAGTGGCTCTATAAACCATAAACTTGCTGTCCTCTCTCTCAGAAAGACACCATTCATTCTTCAACCTCTGCCAATCCACCAGTGCCCTTGCTGTTGCCTGTCAGCCTAGACACCTGCCGCTCGTGCTGAGATGTTGCAGACCACAGTTGGGCCTTCTGGGGCTGGAACTGCACGAGGTAATCCTGAAAGGTCACATGCAGTCTCCCCCAAAGGAAATCAGCAGCTTTCCACCAGTCATGCTGCAGCCACCGGGGCAGCACTGCCTATGAGCATTAGGCCAGACAAAGGCACATGGTAGATGGGCACTAAGGAATGCACAAGGGTGGTTAGTTAATTTTTGCATTCAGGATTGCATGATTTCATTTATAAATAGGGTTTGGAATTTTTATTTTGAGGTGGTTTTCACTTTTGCATTGTGGCCAGTGGATACTGTGATGGGCAGTGACAGAGGGAAGGTAAGGTGTGGGCGCTTGGCGAATGGGGAATTGGGGTCGTGGTTACTGGTATCGCGCTCAAATGAGTTCCTCAAAGACAGCCTGAGCAGAAAGGTGTTGTCTTGGTTGCCTCCGCTTTGCCTCTTCCTCCTCCTCATGCTACTGTTTCTTCTCCTCCTCCCGCTTCTGTTCTTGAGCTGCTCACCATATAGCTGCTGGCAATAGTGAGCTGTTGCGCCTCGTGATGGCAACGTTCTGCAACACACAGCAGATTACTTTTTTTATTTTTTATATTTTTTATTTAGAGATACAGCACTGAAACAGGTCCTTCGGCCCACTGAGTCTGTGCCGACCAACAACCACCCACTTATACTAACCCTACAGTAATCCCATATTCCCTATCACCTCCCTACACTAGGGGCAATTTCCAACGGCCAATTTACCTATCACCTGCAATTACGATGAATCATGATCAGCCAAGTACTGCAGGGCTCCTCCAGAGCGGTCCAGGCAGCGGAAACATCGTTTCAGCATGCTAATAGTATGCTCTATCAGATTTCATGTGGTAGCATGGCCTTCACTGTACGCATGCTGCAGACATGTGTATGGGTTGTACACTGGAGTCATCAGTCATGTTGTCAGCAGATAGTCTTTGTTGCCCAGTAGCCACCCTCTGGTTTGCAGCTGACACAGCTGACTGTTGTAGAATGAAGATATTGTGACTGCTGCCAGGATACCGGGCACTGGCCTGCATCATTTACTGCCTATGGCCACACACCCGTTGGACGTTGAGGGAGAGGAATCCCTTTCAGTTCCATGATAGGGCAGAGTTGACATTCGGTGCCTGCAAAATGATGTGCTTGCAGTCAATGACATCCTGCAACCCTGGCGAAGACACATGCTCGCTCTGCCCAATGCTGTCTGAGAAAGAGAATGAAATATAGTTCGCTCTCAATGAACAGAGAGCTTCAGTGACCTCCCTTACATAATAGTTTACAGCAAACTGCAAGATGTTGCTAATATCTCCAGCTGCAGCCTGGAAGGTGCCAGAGGCATTACAGTTCATCACCATAGTTACCTTCAGAGCCACTGACGATATGGTCCTTGCCCTGCTCTGAGGTTTTAGTTGTGGTTGCAGCTGGTGGTATATTTCAGTGAGGACATCCTTATTGAAGTGTAGACATTGCATACACTGTTTCTCGCTGAGATGCAGGTAGGGCAATTGCTCTCTGGGTTGCTATGGCCCCTTGCTGAGAGCCATTTTTCCACTCCTCCTCCTCCCTCTTCCAGCAGCTTGTCCAGCTCTGTGCAGCGTCTCTTCATTCTCCAAGTCATGCTATATTCCAAGGGGAATGCCTACTAGTGCACCCGTGTCTGGGAACAACTGGTTTATGCAGAGGCCTTAAAGTCAGCAAAATCTCATTTAGCACCTGTCTCATCACTCCCTGTTGACTGTAGCAATGAAGAAGGTGATGGGAGTAAGGGGGGGGGGGGCGGAGTGGATGGAGGGTGAGGGGTTCCTACCTGCTCCCAAATGCACGTTCAGCTGTGAGAGGTTAAGAGAGAGTGTCGGCTGGAGTGTTGAGCTCCAAAATGGCATCACTGTTGTCACACCAGTGGACATCATGATCTGTCTGCTCTGCACATTTCCGACAGCCATTCAGTGCATGTGCAAACACCTTTGATGTGACTCACTGCAAAAGTGTGTGCGCATGCCATGGACGCCATTTTGGTTTCCAAACGGCACCTGTATCACAATTATATGCTGTAACAGCTCAGTGGATTAAAACCTCCAGAAGTTTATAATGATGGTTATTAAAAATGCAGATGTCAATGGGACTAGCGTGTATTGACAATCTCTTCATTTCTCTTTTTCACTCTGATTACTTCTGTTTCTCTTATTTTCTCAAATTCCTTTTTCACTTCTGTTTCTCTTAATCTCATACTTCTTCACTTTTGTTTCTCCTTTTCCCCCCATTCTTCTCCTTTTTTCCCTCATCCTTTGCTTCTGTTTTTCTTGCTCTTACACACTTTTCTCCTGTGCTCCTTTGTTTTTCTCCCTTTCCGCTTAATTATTTGAATTTCCCTAAAACTATCCCTGCCGGATCAGAAGCCCCAACTTTAACCCAACCCGATGGGTTCAGGTTAAACGCTCATTTTACCACCCAACTGATTTTATGCTTCAATGACTTTCTTACAGGGTCATTTAGGTTAAAATGGAGACTGTAGTCTTTTACAATGGAGCCCGTGTCCTGCATATATGCATTTTGTTTGTTTATAATGAGGCTGTTACATCATAGGGAGCCAGTTTGCCAAGTAGGGATTATGAAGTAAGGAAGGGAGTTTGTTATATGTTAAATATTTTTCGGGATATATGTAGAGCGGATGAGGTACAGTCATTGAAACTTTTTTGATGGAATGTGACTAAGAAATGTGATTGGGAAAAAATTGAAATTGGGGCAAGAGATTCTGCATCATAAGTGATAAGTAACTCAAGTATAGTCAAAGTGGAAACTAACCAAAGAGAATTTCTACTGCAAAAAGTGGGGGAGAAAAAGGTACATCTGTTTGGCACTCCAAGATATCTTCCACACAAGGAAGTAGTAGAGTGCTTGGCAGGAGGTGGCACTGGGCAGTGGTGTCATGCTATTCAATGGGAAAGGAGATGCAAGTTCTGGCTACGCTGATCAATGCAGCAGTCACCTATTTGATATCTATGGAAGCAGTGCATTGGGTATTATGGCAGATGATCCCTATGTTAACCCAGATGGAAAGAGGCAGAGAAAGAAAAATTAAGGGCAGTTGTTCCCTTGACTAGCACTATTAGTGCCATTCCTCTCGTCAGTTGGCTGCAGGTTTCCTTGCAGGAGAGAAGAGACTGGCTTTGCGCTGATCCAGAGCCTATGTTACTGGGGCCTGAAGGATTAAATTATGAGGACAGGTTGGATGAACTTGGGTTGTTTTCCCTTGAGTTCAGAAGGTTGAGGGATGATCTAATTGAGGTGTTTAAAATGATTGAAGTGTTTGATAAGGTAGCTACAGAGAAACTATTTCCTCTGGTAGGGGAATCCAGAACAAGGAAGCACAATCTAAAACTCAGAACTGGGCAATTTAGCAGTGGAATTAGGGAGCAATTTTTTTTTATACATAAAAGTTAGTAGAAATCTGGTATTCCCTCCCCCAAATGCTGCTGGGTCAATTGAAAGTGTGTACTATCAGAGCTCCTTTTTAGATCCAGACTTCCTTTAACATTGCTGTATTGCTTGTAAATGCTTCAATTTTAGTTGCCTTGCCAGTGATTTTGTGGACAATGTTCATCGATTTTTGTTCCCTCATATTCTAATCTCAATAAAAGCAGAGGGGCAAACAAAAGACACCAAATAATAGAGAAACAGCAGTAAAAAGCCACAAAAAATAAATTATTGAAATAGCCTCTTCTGTTCCTTTGAATAGAGCTTCTATTCAACTCATCCAGCTTGATTATGTTATTAACATGACATTACACAGTCCATATATTGTCCACTTATTTGAAGATTATTATGAAGCTTTCAGATAAAGTATGCAAATTGAGTATACATAACGTTAAGCATGATTGGAAAATCAGGGGCTGGGTGAGGGGCAGGGGGTGGTGTGGGTGGGAGTTCTTGGGAGGACTGGACAAGTTTGTAGAATGCCTGCATTTCTAATCATTGCACACCTGAATTGCAACAGTGGCAACAATCCTGCTGGCCATAAAACCTCCTGTGCCAATGCAGTTGGAAGATTCAAACAAAGCACAGTTAATGGCTGGAATTTTACGCCACCCCCACGAGCCGAATAATGGCGGTGGGGGGGGGGGGGGGGGGTGGGGGGGGGGGGGAGGAAGGGTCGTAAAACTGAGCGAGAGGCTCTGGGAGGCCTTCCCGACCCACTGCCGCCTCCTCCCTACTTTACGTGGGCCGGGGGGGGAGGGCGAGAAATGGGCCGCCTGTGCCAGGCCAATCAAGGCCCTTTAGAGACCACTGAACGGCCACTTAAGGTCCTTCGCCTGCCTCCACAGGGATTTTACCCATGACAAGCAGGCATCTGGGAAATGGGAAAGGCCATCCGGTGAAACCTGGCTGCCTCTCAGCGCACCGGGGGTGGGGGCGGGACCAAATAAATGGGTACAGGTTGCCCAATTGAGGGCCGCCCCCGCGTCCCCAACCACTCCCAGGACCCGAGATGCCCTCTTCCCCCCAAACGACCATCCTTGCCTCAGTGGGCCGTGACCAATTAGCCCCGCGAGGCGACCCTAACTTAACCTGGACTGCTGGCTCCATGTCCTCAGCTGGGCTGCAGTCCCAGCAGTGGCCACCGCTCCCAGTGGCGCTGCTGGGACTAAGAGCTGCCGGCCGGATGATTGGCTGGCAGCTCAAGGAGGCGGGACTTTCTCCCTCAAGCGGGTGGAAGTCCCACTTCGGAACAATTACAGCCCGAGGACCCGTAAAATGCATATCGGATCCCCGGGCCGGGCAGAAGCGGGTTCGCCACCGACTTTTACATTGTTGGTCAGCTCCCGTCTGCCCGTTTTGCATTGTAAATATATTGTTGGCAGCTTCCAGTCCTTTTTTTTTAATATAAATTACAGCCTGCGAAAAAATCAAAATCGCACATGTTTAATGAATTGGTACAATGAATTGCAACACTGGTTTATTTAACCTTAAGCTGCTCATGGAACTGATCCCACTGTAGCAGTGTGATCAGCTTCGCCAGCTACAGGAGAAATGCCACGAACAACAGATGCCCCTCTACGTTGCTTTCATTGATATCACCAAAGCCTTTGACCTCGTCAGCAGACGTGGTGTCTTCAGACTACTAGCAAAGATCGGATGTCCACCAGAGCGACTATCATCACCTCATTCCACGACAATATGAAAGGCACAATTCAGCATAGTGGTGCCTCATCAGACCCCTTTCCTGTCCAGAGTGGCGTGAAACAGGGCTGTTCTCACACCTACACTGTTTGGGATCTTCTTCTCCCTGCTGCTCTCACATGCGTTCAAGTCTTCAGAAGAAGGAATTTTCCTCCACACAAGATCAGATGGCAGGTTGTTCAACCTTGCCCATCTTAGAGCGAAGACCAAAGTACGGAAGTTCCTCATCAGGGAACTCCCCTTTGCTGACGATGCTGCATTAACATCCCACACAGAAGAGTGTCTGCAGAGACTCACTGACAGGATTGCGGCTGCCTGCAACGAATTTGGCCTAACCGTCAGCCTCAAGAAAACGAGTATCATGGGACCGGACATCAGAAATGCTCCATTCATCAATATCGGCGACCACACTCGGGAAGTGGTTCAAGAGTTCATCTACTTAGGCTCAACTATCACCAGTAACCTGTCTCTCGATGCAGAAATCAACAAGCTCATGGGAAAGGCGTCTGCTGCTATGTCCAGACTGGCCAAGAGGGTGTGGGAAAATGGCGCACTGACACGGAACACAAAAGTCCGAGTGTATCAAGCCTGTGTCCTCAGTACCTTGCTCTACAGCAGCGAGGCCTGGACAATGTATGTCAGCCAAGAGCGACGTCTCAACTCATTCCATTTTCGCTGCCTCCGGAGAATCCTTGGCATCAGGTGTCAGGACTATATCTCCAACGCAGAAGTCCTCGAGGCGGCCAACATCCCCAGCATATACACCCAACTGAGCCAGCGGCGCTTGAGATGGCTTGGCCATGTGAGCCACATGGAAGATGGCAGGATCCCCAAGGACGCATTGTACAGCGAGCTCGTCACTGGTATCAGATCCACCGGCCGTCCATGTCTCCGCTTTAAGGACGTCTGCAAACGCGACATGAAGTCCTGCAACACTGACCACAAGTCATGGGAGTCAGTTGCCAGTGATCGCCAGAGCTGGCGGGCAGCCATAAAGGCGGGGCTAAACAGTGGCGAGTCTGAGAGACTTAGCAGTTGGCAGGAAAAAAAGACAGAAGTGCAAGGAGAGAGCTAACTGTGTAACAGCCCCGACAACCAATTTTATCTGCAGCGCCTGTGGAAGAGTCTGTCACTCTAGAATTGGACTTTATAGCCACTCCAGACCCTGCTCCACAAACCACTGACCACCTCCAGGCGCTTACCCATTGTCTCTCGAGACAAGGAGGCCAAAGAAGTGTGATCTAAACATATGACTGGAGGTATATTGAAAAATAAACCACTATAATACACTAAGACTATGAAACGTACAATGACTATGGCATGAAGTCACTCAGTGCTTTATTTTTCATTACACTAAAAGATCCGCTGTTGCTGGCATTAAGGTTTAAAGCAATGGAACCATAGGGTCATATACAATTTATCAGCCTTTTACCATTAGTGCCTCCCCCAGTCTAAATTAATTCTATCTGCACAAGATATATTTTTGTCACATAAATAATAAATAAAAATGGCAGGGTTGTAATTACTTATATAAGTACTGGTGACCAAGTAATCTGAGCCATAAATTGTTCTTTTCCAAATGAGAAAATTACAATTTTAAGCCAGTCATTATTCTTGGTGGGTGAGTTTAGTCCTGCTTTGAATAAGTTGCTCGAATGAATGCACCACATAAGGTAAGAAATGTTCAGTCCAGTCTGTCCCATTTTACTCATGCCTCCAGCTAGTCAATCACACAGTGGCACTTGTAGGAAAGCCAGTTCCACAAGTCACCATGATTCTCAGTTAGATGAGAAACACGCCAGCAAGAAATCTGTCCTAGGTGAAACACAAATGTTGGAGTTTTCCAGTTCTGCACTTGTCAGCCATGGGCTGAAAATTACAGGCTATTGAGAGTAGAAGCAGAAAAAACAGCCAAAATGTTTCATTGTACATCTGTAATCTATGTAAATAGATTGCAACTTACATTTACAAAGCACCTCATCACATCTCTGAGAAACATTCCAAAGAGCTTCTGATACATTGAGTTATATTAAAGGGCAATGACTGTTGTTAAGTAGCCAAATGTAACAACCATTTTTCACCCAGCATACAAAAATTGCACGAATAACCAGTTGTTTTTGGTGATACTGTTTGAGTGAGAAATGTTGTCCACAACAACAATGGTCCCTGCTGTTCAAATTGTGCCATGGGACCTCGTGTGTCCGCACAGGAACAGTGAGACAGAATCTCAGTTTAATATTTCACCTGAGGAATGCATCTTAGATAATACAGCACTCCCTCAGTACTGAAGCATCAGCCACATTATACATTTGCGTCCTCGAATGGGGCTTGAATCCACTCATTTGTGACTCAGAGGCAAGAATGCTACCAATTGATGCAAACTGACATCTGATACACAATTATGCCCAGCATGGATGGGTTGAACAAAAGCAATATACTGCGGATGCTGGAAATCTGAAATTAAAAGAGAAAATGCTGGAAATGGGTTGAAGATAGTGACAAATATGCTAACATAAACAGGTCAACAACTTTATCAAAACAGCAGATCCAGGAATTTTGTATGAATTTAATAGTTACTAATTTCATATGGTGCAATCTCAACCCCTACATTTTCTGCACAGTAGTTAAGAGACAACCTGTTATTTGAGGAACAACATACATAGAATGATGAAATATCTTCAGTCAATGAAGATTAGTATTCACCAATTTATATACTCCAGTACACAAGACAGCCTTCAACTCAAAGAAGGCATTTGTGATTAAGTTCAAAGCTGACTTTGAGATATTTGCCTTTTGAGATATTTTGCTCTGTATGTACACAAGGATGGAAAAAACACTTTTTTGAGAATTATAAATAGCAAAAACATGAAAAAATTCAGGTTTTAGTTCCCTGTGTAACATTAAGTAATAACTAAGAATAGCCAGCTGTAAGGTATGGGGTTTCACCTGCAACCAAAAACAGTTGTCCACCCCCACATGGTAATCCCCCTTTGGCCTTCAGGTCAACCCCTCTGGTCCCTATCAGGGGTTTCTGGTAGTTACGGTTGAACTATATTGCAATGATAATCCAGGAAATCTGTATCAATTTCTGACACATTTATATGGATGGTGACGTTACTTCATTTTGCTGTGGTATTAAGCACCAACTTATCTGAGTTATCATGGAAGAAGACCTTGTTCCAATTCTCAGCACTATGGCACCTTTACTTCATAATTCAATTAAGCAACTACTTTAATTGTGCAAAGTAGATCCCAATTTGTCAAATCACTGGTTTAGGTATATTCCTCATTGAAAAGAATATTCCACATTCTGCTACTGAATGACACTCTTTTCAAACAAAACTTTATCTACCCAATCTTTTTATTCCAGCCGTTTACCACAAATGGAAACAATTATTCTCAGTTCATTCTGAATGTTACATGTCCAAAACGAAATTGAAATTCAGCAACTACTTCTCATTTCTTTAAAGTTTAAAATAGACAAATGAGGCTACTTTTTCAAATCCATTTGAAGAGATAATATCATACAGGACTTCTGTGAGGTACCTATATAATTTTCCTCCTTCATCTAGGATGTAGTCTATCACAGAAGAGGTAAAAACATCATTAACTTATGTGTAATGGATTTCTAAGTTAAAGCAGCACTATTTACAATGTTACAAGAATTAGTGCCATAGGAAAAAGCAAAAAAATCCCCTCAAATAAGTCAAATCCAAACTGATTGCCCATCTGACTTTGCAGCTATTACTTAGAATGTATCAGGCACCAACTATGAAATATATTCATCATTGAAATCAAATCTAAATTGGTCTCTTGATACACATATGGAACAAAATTATTTGCTGTATTTTTATTTGCATACATATTAATTTGGGAAACATTTCCTCTACGTGCCATGAATGAAGAAATCATAAACCATATGGCGATATTTCCTGAGGTTTCATGGTACCAGCGAGTGGCTTGTTGGAAAATCACAGGTGCACTTTCTGCAAATTTGCCATCAATTAATGTCAATGGACAGAAAATGCATCCATGATTTCCCAATAAGCCATCCTAAGGATAGCATGGAACATAAGAACATGAGAAATAGGAGCAGGAGTAGGCCACTCAGCTCCTCAAGCCTGCCCCGCCATTCAATAAGATCACGGCTGATCTGTCCCAGTCCTCAACTTCTCTTTCGGGCCTGCTCTGCCTAACCCTCGACTCCCCAAAATTTCAAAAATCTATCTACCTCCTCCTTAAATACATTTAGTGACCTAGCCTCCACAACTCTCTGAGGCAGAGAATTCCAGAGATTCACCACCCTCTGAGAGAAATTCCTTCGCATCTCAGTTTTAAATGTGTGCCCCCTTATTCTGTAATTATGTCCCTTAGTTCGAGATTCCCCCACTAGTGGAAACATCTTCTCAACGTCAACATGGAAACTTGGAATATTCTGCTCAACCTTTATAAATAGTTTACGATTTCATTACAGATAGCGCACTAAGAAAATCTGCTCCCTTTTCAGTATGATGCCAACTGATTGCACTACCCCTATGATTTAATGGCCTTTGTTGTAAAGTTATTATAAGATCCTAATTCAGGTTAGATAATGGCAACTTTCCTCATTCTGTTCATTAGTCATTTTGTTTGGTGATTTTGCGCATTATTTATTATTTTGACTAACTGTTAGGGGGAGAGGAATTCTCTAAGATCTCCATTTCTCTGGTTGCCCAGAGTTGGGTTTAAATGGTGGGTTTGAAGGCATAAGTCAGAAGTGTGATGGAATACTCTCCACTTTCCTGGATGGATGCAGTTGCAACAAGGCTAAAGAAGCACAACACTATTCAGGACAAAAGCAGGCAGCTCACTTGGCATGAAACATTCACTCTCTCACAGGAACAGGGCTAAGCCATTCCACCCCTTAAGCTTGTTCTGACATTCAACTAGATTATGGATGGTCTGTATCTTAACTCAAATTACCCACCTCGGTTCCGTCACCCTTAATACCCTTGCCTAACAAAAATCTATCAACCTCACTTTTGAAATGTTCAGCTGACCTAGCTTCAACATCTTTTGGGCGAGAGAGTTTCAGATTTCCACTACCCTTTGTGTGAATAAGTGCTTCCTGACATCACCTCTGAAAGCTTAATTTTAAGTTTGGCACCCCTTGTTCTGGACTCCCCCACTAGAGGAAAAGTTTCTTTCTATCTACTCTTGTCAACTCCTTTAACCTCCTTAAACATCTCAATCGCCTTAATCCTCTACATTTCCACCACCAATGTACCGGGGCTGCAATGTATACGATTTACAAGATGCACTGTAGCAACTTTCCAATGTTTAGTTGGCAGCAATTCCCAAATGCACAATATCTACCATCTAGAAGGGCAAGGGAAGCAGGTGCATGACAACACCACAGTTTCCAAGTACTCCACCAAATCACAAGCCATTCTGACTTGGACATATATTGGCATTCCCACACTGCTGCTGAGTAAAAATCATAAAACTCCCTACTGAATGGCATTGAAAGAATACCTTCATCAGATCGACTGCAGTGGTTCAAGAAGAAGGCCCACCAACATCTTCTCAAGGACAGTAAAAGATGGGCAATAAATGCTGGCGTTGCCAATGATATGCATATCCCAAGCACAAATATAAAAAAAGTTACAAAGAACATTAATATCCCATGACAACATTTCAAGGCGCTTACAGTAATAGATTAAAAAACTACAAATGCCGAAAAGCACAAAGAAAAAGAAAAAAGTTCTGGAAATAACGTCAGGTCCATCAGCAATTGAAAGCAAAAGTCAAAATAATGGTTCAAGTTGACAGGCTTCATCAAGATCCTGCTGTACGTTTCCAGCATTTTCTGTTTATACTCTTTTTAAGATAGCTGTCTCCCAGTGCCATTCCATAACTCTCTCGCTACGAAAATAAATAATAATTTCAAGTGTGGTACTGATCAGGTGAGTCACATAGCATAGGCCTGGAGGAGAAAGGGATAAAAAAAGTATGGGGCTATTGTATTTTGCTTTTATGCCTGAAAATAGATCTACTTAATATCCCTTGACAACCAAATTTGGTCAAAATGATTTTGACAATATCCATGAAATAAAATTTTAGACATTAAACAACTTATTAGTATTCAGACTTTATTAGAGATCCAGGATCTATTTATAGAGAGAAAGCATCTCAGAGATACCACATCTAAATTTAATAATCTGGCAAACTCACACCATGCTAGTTTTGAAACCTATCTTACCTCAAATTGTCATTCTTGTGAAGGATGGAATATTAAAAAATCTCATATGGTTTTCATCAGAATTACAAATTCAAATTCCAGGATTACAATTATATTTATTATTAAAATTATTGAGCTTGGCTCTGTTCCTGGGGTTCTGATTGGCCTGTTCCAGCCTTATTGCATGCCAACAAACTATTTGGTCCATGGCATTCATGTGATCTGTATTGCCATTAATTTTCCTGGAATTTAATTGGTGTGTGGCAACCTATTTCCTGCCTACCTCTTTAGCAATCTCACTGCTCCAATGGAATCACATGACCAGCTTGGCATTGACTGAACAGATTTTCTTCAAGCAATGGTGACTGCTCTTCCATCTTTTTGTGGCGCCATTTGTGCCAGTCACTGGCCTAATAGTGCAGGTGTTCCTCAGGCCTAAGGCTGAAGTAGGCCTAAGGCCCCATGAGCAATGACACAAGAAAAACGCTAGTATATGTTAGAAATACAGGTGATAGATTTTTATAAACAGAGTTTATATAGAACTCTGTATAGAAAAAGAAGTGCTGATTTCCAAAGGGTTTGGAATGTAGCAATAATGATTGTATTGAGAGCTGGTAACACTCAGAACTAAGCTCAGCCTTTTGAAAGAAAAATAAAATGCAAACAAACATTCTAAATATAGCTATTCAAAACAGTGAGAATATCTACATGGCCTGAAAGAAAACTGGTGCTATACTTCCTTCCTTAGATGCCTCAGAGCCACTTCTGTTTCTTTTTTAACTAGTTGACAGGAAGGTTGCTTCAAACGATGATCACCAAACTCTATACACTGAATATTGATATGCTATCTTCTTATGAACATCCTACCCATGAAGGAATATAGTTTCATTTGAATTCTTGGAGCAGGTTCACTGTGAAGCCCAGGCACAGCTCTTGGTATTTTTTTTTTATTTTGTTAAAGTTAGCAAAAATGTGTTTTGTAGAACAAAGAAACCCTCTAAATCTGTGTTGTCAAGTTTAAATGCAAAATGACACCCTAAGCCTGAATACTGAACTTTGTTTATAGATCTTAAAACATTTTGCAAATCACTGTGTTCTATCAGAGTCTGTTGTCCTTTTGTATTGGAGAAGTCGATATTTTGCATGCAGTTAGCTAAGTTTACTACAGCATACCAGTTCTATACAACTGCCTTCAACTATTCTCCATTGCTGTTTCCTGTTCTGAATAACACTGCATAATCATGTGATTTTGTACATTCTGTGATATTCTGCAAGACTGAGGTTTCCTCCTTCATATGAACATTCTGAAACACGACAGGAACAAAACTGGGGAAGAATAAGCCGGCAAGAGAGGCATGAACAAGCTCGCTGGGAAGCCCTGCTGCAAATCGTTTACATGAACTGTTATTCTTGGGCATTATGATAAGTGATATATTAGAATAAAAGAATAGCACATTCTTCACCTATGCATGCAGTGACAACACAAAACATGCATCAGTCCAATAAAATGCAAACATCTGCAATACCAGGCACCTCTAGATTAAACGCAAGAAAGATGCTTATACCAACTCAGTTCTGATGGATGTGATGTTCTTGTTAACACTGCACCTACCAACAGTAGCTAGCAGAAGCATAATCAGGAGCTGTGGTTACATTGTCTGCTCAGATTGATGTAGATTGTTTGTGATAAGGGTTTGAAACATGCATATTCAAACCCATTACAAAGCAATGCTTACTGCCAACTGTAATGAATTTTCACTGATTCAGAACAGCTTATAAGCCAGACAATTTTCCAACTGGTAATTGGAATAGTAGTGCAAGAGGATTCTTTAATTTACAAATTCCCTTAAAAAGATTAAAAGTAGGCTTCACACCACACAACAACATAGAAAACAGCAGGTGTAGACCATTCGGTCTTTCAAGCCTACTCCGCATTCAATAAGTTGATCTTCTACCTCAGCTACACCTCCCTGCGCTATTGCCATATCTCTGGTTCTCCTGAGCATCTAAAAATCTATCGGGCTCTGTCTTGAATATAGTCAGCGACTGAGCATCTGCAGCCCTCTGGAGTAGAGAATTCCAAAGGCTCACAGCTCTTTGAGTGAAGAAAGTTCTCTTCATCTCAATCCTAAATGGCCAACCCCTTATTCTGATAAAGGCAAAATACTGCAGATGCTGGAAATCTGAAATAAAAAATAGTTCTGAAGGAGGGTCACTGACCTGAAACGTTAACTCTGCTTCTCTCTCCACAGAAGCTGCCAGACCTGCTGAGTATTTCCAGCATTTCTTGTTTTTATCCTTTATTCTGATACCCTGACCCCCAGTTGTAGACTCTCCAGCCAGGAGAAACATCCCCCCAGCATTTACCCTGTCAATCCCCTTAAGAATTTCATATGTTCCAATGAAACCACCTTTCATTCTTCTACACTCCAGAGAATATAGGTTCCGTGTTGAATACATTTAAGACTGGATAGACAGATTTTTGGTCTCTCATGGAATCAAGGGATATGGCGAGCATGTGGGAAAGTGGAGTTCGAGCCTAAGTTCAGTCACGATCGTATTGACTGGTGAAAACAGGCTAGATGGGCCATAGGGTCTACTCCCGCTCCTATTTCTTGTGTTCTTGTGTTTGTCAACTCAATCTCTCCTTATAGGACAATCCTCTCATCACAGGAATCAGTCGTGAATCTTTGTTGCACTCACTTTAAGGCAAGTATATCCTTTCTTAGGTCAGGAGACAACAGCAGAATTTTATTCTGCCCTAGGAGACGGGCACAGAGGCAGGGGGGCAAATAAAATGGCAAGAGGAGCCGTACCCAACGTTGCCCGAGGACGGCCTTGCAGCCCCAGGCCAACTGAAATCTTTAAATGGCCAATTAATGGCCACTTAAGGGCCTCTTCCCACCTCCACCTCACCTGCTAGCAGGGTTGGGGGTGGGGGTGGTTCCCTCCTTTGGGGCAAATGCAGGGCACCCTGAGGGCACCCCGGTGGCAATGGCCACCCACGCCCCCCAGGAAGATATCCTCAACCCTCACCAACCACCTCACTCCCCAACCTGTTGACAGTACTGCAGAGCTGCCTATCTTCCGATTGGCCGGCAGCTCTGCATTCAGAAGCTCATCCCTTAAAGGGACTCTGTCCCCGACAGCTGGCAGTTAATTGGCTGCCCGGCATTAAACTGCACCAACAGAACGCCGAGGAGGGGGGTCTCCCACCACCTTCTGACCCACTGTCGGACCCCCGTCGCTGGAATAAAATCCCCAAAACTGTACACAGTACTCCAGGTATGCTCTTAACAAGGTCCTATACAATTGCAGTAATACTCCTTTAGTTTTATATTCTGATCCCTTTGCAATGAAGGCTAACATACCATTTGTTTTCCTAAAATCAAAAAAAAGTGCTGGGAAAACTCAGCAGGTCTGGCAGCATCTTTGGAGAGAGAAGCAGAGTTAGCGTTTCAGGTCAGTGACCGTTCTTCAGAATTTGTTTTCCTAATTGGTTGCTGTATCTGCATGTTAACTTTCTGTGATTCAAGTACAAGGACACACAGGTCCCTTTGAATTTCAACATTTCACAGTCTCTCACTATTTTAAAAATATTCTGCTTTTCTATTTTTCCTACCAAAATGGATAACTTCAGATTTCTCCATATTAGTCTATCTGCCATGCTCCTGCCTACTCAATCTGTCTATATCATTTTGCACCAGTGGTGACTTTATGTTGGTATCAATGTGAATGGATATAACCTCATAACAATATAGAGCCACAACAGCAGTCTTTTGATTGTGTCTATTGAGGTACCCACCCCAAAATAAAGAGACATTCTGTGCTGTGGACTTTGTGCAATTGTTCTGGCCCAGTGGTGAATACATATTCTATCCTTGACAGTTTGGTGGGAAGGAAAGTGAAGAATGTAAGTTGAAATCACTTGAAATCCGAGATGTTCATTTTCCTGGCGTGCTTTCTTGAGATTGTTCATTGCTTGCCAAATTCTAAGGGCTGGATTTTCAAGCAGGCTTTGGGACGCTGACGTCAGGCCCATAGGGGGGGTCCCGAGCCCGCCCATGTTGTCATCGTGCCCTCTGGCCGCCTCCTAATTTACCGCCTCCACACTCGCCACCCTTGGCTCTTGATACTGCTGGCCCAATCAGAGGGCCCGCAGTGATGTAAGACTGGCAGCCCCATTGGGAGAGGTGCCCTCGGCTGCCTGCATAGAAGTTATGAATTCAAAAGGACCTCTCTGTGAGCCTATTCATGGACAGGACAGTGGCCTTTCATCCCCATGGTCTTGTCATTGGTGCATGGGGCCTCCAGCTCCATTGTATCCCTTGCTTGCCACCTGGAGGGCACTTTGATTGAGCTGGCACACTGTGCACATGATTGGGGGTGGGGTGGGGGGGAGGTGCTGCTCCGACATCAGTCAAATACCGACGCCGGTGCAAAATAGCCCCTAAGTGGTGGCTTCATTGAACTAATTGGCTGCCCGTTGAAGTGGACACCCAACCCGGTTCCGAGCCCACCCTTGAGAAAGTGCCCCACAGGCGGGAATGCATTGGGGAGCCATCTTGACGTAGCTCCCCGCTATTTTCCTGGGCCCCCTGCCTCCAACCCCATCTCCAAGGGGGACTGGAAAATTGAGCCTTAAATCCCTGTGATCTTGACCTCTTGGTCTTGCAAGCCAAAATAGTGGAAATGTACCAAATTCCAGTGATGACAGTTACTAAGCCCATGAAATAATAATAGGTCATTTCATAATGTTAAGCTAATATCAAAAGGCTCCCTCTGAATCTCTTAGTGCTGTTCTAGTACATGAATAGGTCAGATACCAGGTTAAGCAAATCAGATTTATTTTGACTGATATTTAAAAATCGGACGTCTCTGACGTGACAATGCAGAGGTCCATCTATGTGGGTGATGCTTTAGAACGGTTGGTTTCATCAGCTCCAAATAAATGCACACCTGCATACACAAGATGATATTAGAGCAACAAGTTATTTTGGTCCTTTCTAAAAAGCATAATAATATCAAAGTTCTTGGTTTTAAATCTCAAAAAGTGATACTGAGAATAGAAACAGTACAGATGGATACACTTAAGTGATGCTACTAACAGGCAAGATTCTCTATCTAAGTGTTCTTGAATATTCTTTCTTGGCAAAATTCATGCCAGGAGATAATTAGAACTTTTTATTGCATTGCTGTTACCTTCTTTTAATTCTGCAAACCATGAAAGTTAAATGAATCATTTCAGATGAGCATTATCTTAACACATTAACTATATCTGGCAAAAGAATGCCATATCTAATAATGTGTATCATGGCTCTATCTGACCAATTGACGTGACTAGTAGAATGTATGAAACCATAATGCAGTGGATTGCCTTGAGTGAGTATTATCAATTCCCATCTATTATTGGTTTTCATTAGCAACCATTAAGCTAGCGAACACTCAGCAGGTACCATGTAGGAGGTAGTTACTGTGGTTAACTGTAGATTCAGTTTTGATTTGGGTGTTTTCAGTATAATCAAGAGAAAAAGTAACATGACTGCTCTGTTTTCAATTGTATTTCTAGTTTCTCGCTAGTTCACAGTGCAAGTCTTCAATCTATCAGGTTCCTTCCTTTCACTGGCACAATCTGATGTTCAGGATTGATCAAATTACGTATTGCATGGTTTATGTCCACCATTTCAGATTAGCTGGTTATTCACCATTTTTGAGGGGGTGGGACTGCAAGGGGAAAAGAGGAATTAGATGAGTTGAAAATTAAAAATGATGGACATCATTTTTTCATTTTAGTACTGTTCAAATAAAACTAGCCAAAATATACTGTTTCTGGAAAAAAATGTATTTCCATTTAATCTCAAACAAAATTATCTTATGTTTCATTTGTTAACTATTCTACCTTCAGATAGGACCAGAGAAAATGTTTGTTGTAATATGAGGTTTCTAGTATGAGTTGTGTAATAACAGAGTTTGACTGGTAATCAAGTAATTAACTCATTAATCATGATATTTTTCTGATCTGTAAGTAACAGCAATTTTGCTGCTCCTCCTGGCCCCACAAAGGATTTTTTTTTCTTAAATCTACCTGGAGGGCCTGTCTTCCTCGCCAGCTTCCGACCTGCTTCAGCCGAGCTAGTAAGCCCTGAACTGCTTACCTGCTCAGGCCCAAGTCAAAATGCCATCAGGGACCGATTAACATCAAAGGAACCTGATAAGCAATTATGCATGAGGCTCCTGCCAGAGTCCAGTCCCATCCAAGGTGTTAAAAAGTAAAAATCAGTGGGAACAGACAGGAAATGGATCCATTTTGTTTTAAATGCATGGGCGAGGAAGAGTTAAAATCCCCCCAGTTGTGCAACGAAATGTGACAATAGGAATTCAAGTGATACAGACAGTAAGTATACGTAGAATTTAGATTTTTAGTAAGATATAGATACCTCTATTAAAAATATGGGCCACACAATTAGGCTCTGAAGCACCCATATTTTGGGCTTTACAGGTGCTATTTTGGGTGCAAAAACAGCACACTTACAGTGCAGCCTGTGGGGGGTGGGGGGGGGGGGGGGGGGAGTGGGGTGGGCCGACGTCATTTTGGTGTGGGTGTTAGTGAGGGTGTTAGGAGCATTCTCAGGTATTAAGCAAAGTAGGCACATCATGATATCAGCCCACGTATAACACTGATTTAACTCTAGTGGTGCCATTTTTGACTTTAATGCTCTAGCTACTGCCCTCTCTTAACCTCACAAAGCTGACCATGTATTCAGCAGCAGGAAGGATCCCCACCACTGCTATTTAAAAGGATCATCAACTACCTTCAGGTTAGTTCTGATGAAAGGTCACAGAAATAAAACATTAACTCTGTTTCTCTCTCTACAGATGCTGCCTGACCTGCTGAGTATTTCCAGCATTTTCTGTTTTTACTTTCAGGTTCAGTTGCTGATTGACTAATTCAGCAGAAACGAGTAGAAGTCAAAGTACTGAGAGTTTCCTACTGCTATTTCAATTTGGTGAAGTTTGCAAGGAGTGGTGAAGACCTTGGTTCAGATTTCAAGGGTTCGGCTCAGACCACTTGCTCCCAATCATGGGTACTTATAGCCATCCCCCTTGATATGCATGTCAGGGAGATTGAGCAGAGGCATTACGGAGGAGGGTGAGCTGCTTGCAGAGGGAGGAAAAGGAGGATTGGGTAGAAAGGTTCTTGGCAGGATGTCTTATCCACCCAGGGTCTTCAGGGAGCAATTCTCTTACCTCAACCTCAGTGACAAATGGTATGCGACGCCTTTGTTTTACGAAGGAGGTGCTTACTGAAATCTGCCATCTGTTGCAGGTAGATGTGCAGCTTCAGAGCAGGGCGAGGACGACACTGCCAGTTGCTGTGCGGATGACCGTGGCCATGAAATTCCTCGCCTTGGGATCCTTCCAGGTTGGAGCCAGCAACATCTCTAACATCTTCTGTTAGAGATTGCTGTATAAGGGAGGTGACAGATATTCTGTATGACAAGAGAGGGGAGTACATTGCATTTTCTCTGACCAGACAGAAGCATGCAGAGTGTTCAAGTAGCTTCAACAGGACAGCAGGCCTCCCCATGGCTCAGGGTGCCATTGACTGCACATACGCTACTTTGTGATTACCGCATTTAAACGCAGAGGTGTACCATGACCCCAAAGGGTTCCACTCCCTGAATGTGCAATTGGTGTGTGACCATGCTCAGCACATCATGCAGGCGAATGCTCGGTATCCTGGCAGCAATCATGATGCCTTTGTTCTACGCCAGTCCGCTGTACCATTTGTATTTGAGGCACTATGTCAAACCAGAGGTTGGCGACTGGTGGATGAGGGCTATCTGCTGACCACGTGGCTCATGACTCTATTTTGCAACCCAAGCACAGGTGGGCAGCATGCAAATAACCAGAGCTATACTACCACATGGCATGTGATCGGGCAGACCAATCAGATGCTCAAGCACTGCTTATACTGCCTGACCACTCTGAAGGAGCCCTGCAGTACTCACCAGAGCATGTCATGATTGGGTCATGGCCTGCTGTATCCTGCACAACCTCACCGTCATGAGGGCACAGCCCCTGCCACCAGGTAAATGGCGACAAACTGAGGAGGGGAGTAGGAGGAGGAAGATGAGCATGATGAGGAGGACGAAGAGGAGGACGAGGATGATGAGGAAGTAACCAACACAAGCCCTTTTTGGCTGTGTTGCCTGTAATCGAATCATTCAACTGTGGTACCAGTGAACACAACCTCAATTCCCCATTCAAGAACAGTCCCACACCTTACCTTCCCTATATTACTGACCATCACAGCATCCTCTTGGCCACAATACTGAAATAAAAGCCACCACAAAACAATCATTTCAAACCAATTTTATCAAGCATCCAATATCCTATACAAAAGTCAACTAATTACCCTTGTGCATTCCCTTATTACTCCCATGCAGTGCTACTCCAGTGGCTGCAGCATGGCTGGAGGAAGGCTGCTGACTTTCAGAGGGGGAGTCTGCAGGATGACCGCAACCAGGGGTGGACCTAGAAGACCCAGCTGCAACCTGCACCACCTGGGCATAGGCGGCAGCAGTACAGGCTGGCTGGCTGGCAGGCAACGGCAAGGGCACTGATGGAGTGGCACGGCTGGGACAATGAATTCTGTCATCCTGAAGGCGGACAGCAGGTTCGTGCTCTCGGGTGCCAGTGACACTGCTCTGAGGTAGTGCAATCCTGGTGATCTGTTGCAGGACAGACTGCTGTGAGACCCCGCAAGTCCCTTTGAGCACTGGTATCTGCAGCCATGATGGCAGCAGTCTGAGCCTGTATGGCACCAGCTACACTTGCATGGCTAAGATTGCATAACTTCAATCCAAGCTTCCACTGCAGACAGTAGCTGGTTTCTGTTTGTGCTGCAGTGGAAGCTGAGACATTGACCATCAGATGTTGCATTGTGGTTGGGTCTGCAATTGTTCTCACAAAAGTGGGCCACCATTTCCATCCTGGAAAGGGTGGACTCCAAGCTCTCGCAAAGCCTTTTGCCAAGTTGGTGCCAGACTCCTTCATGCTCCTTGACAGTGACAGCAGGCTTTCTGGCAGGCATGTCAATGCACCAAGCATTTCATTGTGCATGCCCATCTGCTTTTTCCTGTACGCTGCCCCATCAAAGTCCTCACCTGAGGCCTCTGCAGCAGAAACTCACGTGTGGCGTCATGAGCTGGCATCTGCGTGATTGTTTCTTCCTGTCCTGGCTGCAGGCGACTCATGCCTGGTGACACACCAAGTGCTGATCCTGCCTCTATGTTACCCTCTAAAATATGTGCAGTGCCAGTATTTGAGTTGGTGGCTGCAAGTGTGAGATCAAGTAATAGTGTTTCATCATCAATTTTTTCTTCCTCTTGCACTTTGTGCTCCTGTACTGCTGCCTGGTCAGGTAGCTGTCCTTGGGACTCTGAAAGGAGAAAGGCACAAGGGTGGGATTGCACTGAGGGAAGGAGGGTGGAAGAAGAGGTGCAAGCTCACACCATCTGCAGCTTGGGAATTAGAAGAGAGTGTGGGATGAGGGGGAAGTGAGATGTGAGAAGGAAGGTTAAGCTGGAACATACCATCATCTTCAATCCTTTCAGCCCCGTTGCTGCCCACAGCCTCAGTGATGACCGCTCCAATGATGGTGAGCATCGTCTTCTCCATTCAGCCTGTCCCCCACCCGATAGGTGCTGCTATCTTTGGTTATGGGCCACCTTGTCCTGTAAGGGAGAGGGAAGTATGTCAATGAGTGTGGTACAATCTGTTTAGGTGATGTGGTTGTCATGGTGAATAACTGGCAGTGTGTTCTAGTTGTTAGATGTGGGGGTGCGAGGCTTGCAGGATTTCTCAGTGTATGAGGATGAGGTGAAGATACGAATATGAGGTGAGTCGTGATTGATGGAGATTATTGGTAGGTGATTAATGGGGGTGTTGTGAATTGAGCAGTTGCTGAGGCTGGTGGAGCAGCTGGTGGAATGTGGCATTTGAAGATGCATTCAATAACCTTGACCATTCACATAAGGCAATTAAACCTCTTTTGGTACTGCACCTAGGTCCTCGGAGCTGTGCTCCTGGCATTGACCTGCACAGCTTTCTTTTATTCGTTCTTGGGATACGGATGTTGTTGGCAGGCCAGCATTTTTTGTCCATCCCTAAATGCCCTTGAGAAGGTGGTGGTGAGCCACCTTCTTCAGCCGCTGCAGTCCATATGGTGCCAGTGTACCCACAGTGCTGTTAGGAAGGGAGTTCCAGGATTTTGACCCAGCAACAGTAAAGGAATGGTAAGATAGATCCAAGTCAGGATGGTGTTTGGCTTAGAGGGGAACTTGCAGGTGGTGGTGTTCCCATGCGTTTGCTGCCCTTGTTCTTCCAGGTGGTAGAGGTCGTGGGTTTGGAAGGTAACCCCAGAATGTTGATGGTGGGGGAATTCAGCAATGGTAAGGACATATGGTTAGATTCTCTCGTGTTGGTCATTGCCTGGCACTTGTGTGGCAGGAATGTCACCTGCCACTTATCAGCCCAAGCCTGCATGTTGCATGCTGGCAAGGATTGCTTCAGTATGAGGAGTTGTAATGGTACTCAACATTACAATCATCAGTGAAGATCCCCACTTCTGACATCATCTTGGAGGGAAGGTCATTGATAAAGCAGTTGAAGATGGTTGGGGGTCTAGGACACTACCCTGAGGAACTCCTGCAGTGATGTTCTGATTTGCTGCCATTGCCTTGAGAGTTTGTTTGGATGGTGTCCTGGCCCCCTGCGGATAGGGAAGCTCTCTCTTCCTATTGATTTCCTGTACAGGGCCTCCAGTACTGCATCAAAGAACTTTGAAGCCTGCTATCTCCCATGTTGTACCATTTATTTGACTTTCTCAGTTCCAAGTCACTTCTGCAATGAATCTCAGCACCTGCTGCAGTGAAAATGTACCTTCCCTGTAAGATATGCAGGCTTGCTTTAAATAGTGCTGGTTAGCACTAGTGGCTCGGGCTAGCCTCTCATACATTTTCACCCCTACTCAGGCGTGCAGCCACTCAACAGTGTACTTAGCACTGGCTGCAAGGTGTCATCATTATAGTGAGCTGGCAGCACAAAGTTTGCAGATTACCTACATCACAATGAACAGGTGCAGATGAATCACGCACTGCAATCCCCAATGCCCATTTTCGGGCCTTATCTAATATCCCCCCACTTGTATCTACATACACAACAACAACAACTACTTCAACTTGTATTTATATAGTGCGCCTTTAATGTAGTAAAACATCCTGAGGCACGTCACAGGAGTGCCAAACAAAGTTTGACACTGAGTCAGATATGGATATATTACCTGTGTCCAAACGTTGCGTTGAAGAGATAGGTTTTAAGGAGCATCTTAGAGGAAGAAAGAGAGGAAAAAAGGCAGAGAGGTTTAGGGAGTGAATTGCAGAGTTTAGGGTCTTGGCAGCCGAAGGCATGGCCACTAATAGTGGAGCAATTAAAATCGGGGATGGTCTTGAGGCCTAAATTGGATGAATGCAAAGATCTGAGGGTTGTAGGGCAGGATGAGATTACAGAGATTTGGAGGGACGAGGCCTTGGAGGGTTTTGAAACAAGGATAAGAATTTTAAAATCGAGGTGTTGCTTACCTGGGGATCAGTGTAGTTCACGGAGCACAGGGGTGATAGGTGAACGGGACTTGGTTTGAGTTAGGACACAGGCAGTTGAATTATGGATGACCTCAAGATTACAGAGGGTAGAATGTGGGGGGACAGTCCAGAGTGCGTTGAAATCGTCAAATCAGGAAGTAACAAAGGCATGGACGAGAGGTTCAGCAGCAGAGGAGTTGAGGCAGGGGTGAAGGTGGGCGATGCTATGGAGGTCGAAATAAATGGTCTTATTGGTGGTTGGAAACTCATCCCGGGGTCAAATATGACACCAAGGTTGTGAACAGCCTGGTTCAGCCTCAGGCAGTTGCGAAGGTGAAGGACCAAGTTGGTGGCTAGGGAATGGAGTTTGTGACAGGGACTGAAAAGAATAGCTTTGCTCCTCCATATATTTAGATGGAGAAAATTGCTGCTCATTCAGCACTGAATGCCGGACAAGAAGTCTGACAATTTAAAGACAGTGGATGGGTTGAGAGAGGTGGTGTTGGGGTAGAATTGGGTATTGTCAGCTTACATACATATGGAAACTGACACTTTTGTTTGGATGATGTTGACAAGGGGCTGCAGGCAGATGAGCAATAGAAGGAGGCCAAGGATTGATCCTTGGATGCTCCAGAGGTAATTGTGCAGGAGTGGGAAGAGAAGCCATTGAGGGAAATTGCTTAGCTATGAATGGATAGATGAGAATGGAACCAGGTGATTGCAGTTCAACCCAGCTGGACAGTAGTAGAGAGGCGTTGGAAGAGGATGGTGTGGTCAATTGTGTCAAAGGCTACAGACAGGTCAAGAAGGATGAGGAGGTTCGTCACAGTCACATAGGATGCCATTTGTGACTTTTGATAAGACACTTCCTGTCAACCTTTTACATTGGGCCAGATGGCAGCAGTTCACAATTCTGCCATTCACACCTTCTTTAGACACTGCTTTTGTTTCTTTATTTGTCCTGTTACCACTCCCTTTGCCGTGCACTATCAACTCTTTTGCCATTTACTCTCTCCCGCCTTCTACCCTCTCACAGACCTTCCCTTTTCTCCTTTACCCCACCTCCGTGCTTTCACTGCCTCTCCACCTGCTTAAAACCAGTTACATCTTTAACTTTTCCCAGTTCTGATGAAAGGTCACAGATCTGAAACATTAACTCTGCCAGACTTGCTGAGTATTTACAGAATTTTCTGTTTTTATTTCAGATTTCCAGCATTTGCAGCATTTTGCTTTTGTGTTGAGATCAACCATGTGCTGAATAAAACAGACGATAGGGTTCACACTTATCAAGTAGTCAGCTCTCCAGTCTGAGAAAAGGAATCATGACGGAACCAGAAAAATTGACACATCCACCTGTGATTATTCGGCGAGCCCCACATACGACCAGAGTGCTCAATGACAGGAAACCTTTCCTGCTTCTGATAAATCCACTCAGTAGGGACACATGGATATTCATGTGGGTACAACTCTTAGAAGGAGGTCATTCAGCCCATCCTGGGTCTTTGCAGGTTCCCAACTTTGTGCCAATGACAGCAGGAAGCTGCAAAGTATCATCAGTACCAGTCTCAATATTAGAACATCTTCTGGCAAGAGATGTGAGACCACCTCAAACAAACAGTTCTTATGCAGTTTTATCAACATCCTGGGAACTTTTTGAACTGTTTTTTTTACTGTTACATTATTGTAACAATGGCCAACATTATCAAAGAGAGAGATACTCATTTTGCTGTTTAGGTGATTAAGAGTGTTAAACGTCCGGGTGTTGAAAGCACCCTGTACAATATGAGTAATGAGCAGACTAACACATTCATTTAAAATTCCTTTACTGACCATTTTAACCAGAGGTGTTAATAACCTGTTTAAAATAAATGAGTTGAGATCACAAAAATAGAAGACAGGAATCTCATATGACCAGGTTATTGCATTCCTTACTAGCGTCGCATAGCACAACTGCAACCTTTAGTTTTGCGGCATGAAAATTCACAGCACTCTGCGCAGCAGGTTCCTGTGTTATGAAGAGGAGGAGAAAGGGAATTCAGTCTGACAACTGGGCACTTAGTCTAAAAACTATGCTTTTAAAGCTACACATCCTTCCCATTTATTTTGCCAATTAAATATTGAAATCAGTTCTCTATTTTTGCTGAAACAGAAGTTCTTCTGACAGACCCTTAGTGCTGCCCACACAAATCATTGCACAAAATATAAAATGCATGATCTGCATTTGGCTTAAAAAAAAGGAAGTTAATTCTAATCTTCCAACATACAGTATAATGACATCACGTTTGATAAACTATAGCGAGGGCAGCAACAGGAAACAAAAATAAATCACTTTAAATCCAATGCAAAAAAAATTTCCATTCTTATCAACTCAAAACTTATGAGATGTATTTTTGCTCACTGTTATACAAGGATACGCTGGTGACAAAGATAGAAAGCAATAACACACCAATACTCTGACTTTCTCCTCTCCCAAAATATGTGAAAGAGTAGCAGGAAGAAAAACATTCCTTCCGAAGGACTATTAGGGCCAAACAAGAGAAACTCATGCTGAACTGCCCGGGGGTCAGTAGAGGGAGAGAAGAGGGCAGAGGAAAAGAATCATGAACTCTAACTCAAAACTGGCATCAGTTAACTGAATGAAAGACAAGCACAAGATGACAACAGTCTAGTTAACAGCTCATGAATTCAGAAGGGGAAGATCCTGAACAACCTCCTCAAAGTTTTTGAGGAAGTGACAACCTGAGTGTAACTTCGGAAAGCCCTGTGACGTGGTGCACCTTGACTTTCAAAAGGCCTTTGACAAATGTTCCACATGAAAGCATATTAATTAACCTCAGAGCTGTGGGGATTCAGGGTAATCCTTGGAATGGACAAGAAACTGGCTGAAGGGTAGAAAACAATCAGTATTCATTTGAAGAGTTATTTGAGGTTGTTGAGGGGATGGGTGGGTCGAGAGGGTGTTGGGTCCCTCCAGGCTCAATTCTGGAACTGCTACTGTTTCTAATTTACATCAGTGATCTGGGTTCAGAAACCCAATAGTCAAATTTTCAGATGACACCTAACTTGTTGGGATAGTGAAACAGGAGGAGGAACATCAGAAATTAGAATGAGTTGGACAAGATATGACGACAATGGCAGCAAGTGTAAAGTAGGGAGGAAAAACAAACAATGCACACAGGGCAGACTTTTCTGGAAAGGCCCGAGGACTGGAGGTGGGAGCCGCTGCCGCTTGGGCGGGGGTGGGGGGACGTGCTGGAGTCTGCGATTCAGTCGCAGCTGACCAATTCATTGCCGGCAAGTGGAGGAGCTGTCCACTCAGGCAGCATGAGATCACACCGCTGGAAGTGCTGGCGCCATATTTAAAGGGCTGCCAGAACGATGTCAATTGGATCTACCAGCACATATTGTAGCCCTGAAGAAGGGAAAATGAGGAATGGCTGAAGGAAAATCCAGTGTGGCCCCACAGTTCAGTGATGCCTCCCTGCAGCTTCTCCTCCAGGCTGCTCGAGCACGGAGGGAGGTCCTTTGCCCTTAGGATGGGAGGAGGAGGCCAGCCCATCAGACGAAGCAAGCCTGGACGGAGATAGCAGAGGGGGTCAATAGCCATGGGGCGGCCCTCCAACCTGGCTGCAGTACCGCAAGCGGGTTAATGGTCTCATGCAATCTGCCAAGGTGAGTGCACCACACATTCCTTACCTTACCTACTCTAGAATTTTCTCCACTACCGACGTCAGGCTGACTGGTCTATAATTCCCTGCTTTCTCTCTACCTCCCTTTTTAAATAGTGGGGTTACATTAGCTCCCCTCCAAGCTGTAAGAACTGTTCCAGAGTCTATAGAATCTTGGAAGATGACCACCAATGCATCCACTATTTCTAGGGCCACTTCCTTAAGTACTCTGGGATGCAGACCATCAGGCCCTGGGGATTTATCGGCATTCAATCCCATCAATTTCCCCAACACCATTTCTCTACTAATACTGATTTCCTTCAGTTCCTCTCTCTCACTAAACCCTGTCTTCCCCAACATTTCTAGTATGTCTCCACCACTGGTCACATGGTGCTCCACACTAGGGGCTAGATTTTATAGGCCCCCCTGAGACGGGGTCATAGATGGGGGGAGGCCCGTAGAATCGTGACAGGAGGCGAAGGGCCCGTTACTTCCCTGTCTCCAAGTGATTTTATCAGGGGCAGAATAGGACAATGACAGTGTGAGGTGCGGAACATCTGGCGGAGATTCCAGAGGTTATGCGCATCTTGGGGCGCACAATGGAGGAATCCATCCAGGCCAGGAGGTCACCATGTCTCTGGTATGTGCACTCTTCGCTTGCTCCATGGAGCCAGTGGCAACCCTCTTGGAGAGCCATAGCCATCAGACCAGTCAGTGTTTCCTGGAGATGTGCGCAGACCTGCATGCTTTCACCACCATCATGACCTCTGCGGAGCAACGGATGGGTGAGAGTTGGGGGGGGAGGGGTAGAAGGCACACGGTAGCAGGGGTAGGGGGCGCGAGGCACCTGGACTCACCGCCAGGTCCTCGGACTCCTCAGATGAACAGGTGTGCCCTGAAAGGGTGGAGAAGCAGCTGCCTGCTATATCTGGGGGCTCCTCTCAGGGCACTCCTGGCATGGGCCACAAATCCTCAGCCTCTCTGTCAGTGATACCAGCATCTCACGTAACCGCAATAACAAAGGAGGATCCTGCACGTGCCCTCCAGGCCTCAGGCAACCAGAGGACAACTGCCAAGGTCATCAAATGCCACGGGGTACCAAGGTCATCAGCCTGCCTCCATCTCAGCTGACAGCACTGGGGGAGCACCATGTCATCGAGTCATAGAGTTATACAGCACAGAAACAGGGCCTTCAGCCCATCGTGTTTGTGCTGGCCATCAAGCACCTATCTATTCTAATCCCATTTTCTAGAACCTGGCCCGTAGCCTTGCATGCTATGGCGTTTCAAGTGCACATCTAAATACTTCTTAAATGTTGTGAGGGTTCCTGCCTCTACCACCCCTTCAGGCAGTGTGTTCCAGATTCCAACCATCCTCTGGGTGAAAAAAAATTTCTTCAAATCCCCTCTAAACTTCCTGCCCCTTAACTTAAATCTATGCCCCCTGGTTACTGATCCCTCCACGAAGGGAAAGAAGTTTCTTCCTATCTATCCTCTCAATGCTCCTCATAATTTTGTATACCTCAATCAGGTCCCCACTCAGCCTTCTCTGCTCCAAGTAGGATCATATGTAATAGATTTAAGAAGAGCACCTAGCTACACATTTTAAAAAATCTTTCAAAGGATGTGGGCATCACAAGCTAGGTTAGCATTTATTGCCCATCACTAATTGCCCTTGAGAAGGTGGTGGTGAGCTGCCTTCTTGAACCGCTGCAGTCCATGTAGCGTAAGTACACCTACAGTGCTGTTAGGAAGGGAGTTCCAGGATTTTGACCCAGTGGCAGTGAAGGAACAGCGATATAGTTCCAAGTCAAGATGGTGTGTGGCTTGGAGGGGAACTTGGGATTCACGGGTTTATTTTCTCTTAATGCATGCAGCCTTGCAATCTGTTTCCCAATAAATGTGGAATGTTGCAAGGCAAGAGGAATCCTTCCATTTCTTGCAGGCTTGGGCGTTTAGCAGCACCCTGGCTCCCTCAAAGGCTGAGATGGGAAGGACCACACTGTGTGAAGTCAATACATTTCCCAAGCCGCTGTCTAATGTCTTAATGGGGACAGGTAAATGGTAAGGGAAATAAAGGAAACAGCAACAGGGCTGTAGAAGGCTGTAGCTTTACTGGATCACCTGAATTTGTCATTAAGGCTCCTGTGAAGCTTGCCTGTATTAGGGCCTCACGAGACCCTTTGTGCCTATCTCATTGTGCCTTGCCTGTGGTCTAAGGGGTTCTTCATCACTCAGCAACAGGTCAGCATCTTGCACCATATCCTAATCAATGGAAGAGACATCACCCTCCACAATGTTGTTATCGTTCAAAGGCTCTCCCCTCTGCAGCACCAGGTTATACAGAGCACAGTACACCACTACAATATGCGAGACCCTTGTTGGGACATACTGAAGGACTCCATAGGAGCATTCTAGGCATCTGAAACACATCTTCAGAAGGCCCATGGCCTGCTCTTTTGTAGCTTGAGTTGTCCCATGGCAGATGTTGTACCTCTACTCTGCAGAAGTTCTTGGGTTCCTCACAGGCACCAGTAGCCATGTCTTCAGTGAGTAGCCCTTGTCACCCAGTATCCATCTTTGAACCCCTCCTGTGCTGGGGTGGTCTGAAAAGGTCCGACTTCAGGGGCTGCCTTTGTACGTAGGAGTCATGGCTATTTCCCGGGAACACTGCACACACCTGAAGGAACCATTTACGGTGGTTGCAGACCAGTTATACATTCAGCGAATGGAAGCCTTTCCTGTTGATGAAGGTTGCTGCCTGGGCTGTGGAAGCCTTGATGGCCACATGCATGCAGTCGATAACACTCTGCATTTGGGCGAACCCAGCCATGGCTCTGAACCCAATGATCCTCTCAGCTTGTCTTTCCGGGTCAGTACGAAAGCACACATACTGGCTGGCCCTCTTTAAGATGAAATTGGTGACCATCTGGATGCAGCAATGAGCTGTAGACTGGGAGATTCCACACAGAAATGATCCTGAGGCATAGAAGTTCAGCACCACGGTGACCTTCAGCACCACAGGCATTGGGTGGCCACCACTTCTCACAGGGCTCAGCTCGTCTTTCATCATGTCACACATCTCAGTGACTGCCTCCCTGGAGAGATGCAGTCCTTGGCGACACTGCTGCTCCGACATTTGCAGGAAGCTGAGCCTCTGACCGTAGACACACTCTGGTGGGTAACCTCTTCTGCCCACAAGAGGCTGGTTGTATTCCCCTGTGCGTCCTCCTCCTCCATGCCCCCCTCTGAGGCTGAAGCGCCTGGTGGGCCTCAGGGGGTTTACTGCTGGCCCACTGCCTATGACTGCAGCTCTTTGCCTCTCTGATGCTCATCCTCACTGCAGGTCTCGAAGCCTGAGTGTAGGAGGTCCATGGCAGATAGCAGCACAGTTTCCAGGACCTGTCACTGCTCCCTCCTGCTCTATTCACACAAGTGCTACTTCCTAGGTGCCACTCAAGCAGTATGCTGCCACTATGCTGGCAAGTCTGTCCCTGCTCCTAACTACTACTGCCAAAGCCCACACTGTTCCACCCTCCCTGCTAAGCCATGCTATCGTTCACAAAGGCTGCTGTCTGGAACCAGCGCTGACCTCCCATTAATCCACCACCTCCTTATACCTGGTGAGGCTCGGAAGCCCTGTTGTTCCTGTGCACACTTTGTAAAATTAGAAATCCCTGGTAAAATAGCAGTTAATTGCCTTTAAACTAGGTTAAGTACATTCGCCTCATGTTTCAGCATGAGTTCCTCCCGCCATGTTGGCTGCCCTTCAGAAAATCTGGTAGCGACATAAAGACTTTGGGCTTCCGCCCATATGCCTTTTGTCGCGATATTACAACTCCTCTCGCCTTCCTGCCCGTAGCTGTAGGGCTGGTAAAATTCAGCCCATACTCTATGAATGGAGAATGATAACAATGAAGAAGGCAGCGTGAGCCCTGCAGCCAGCGGCCTGCAATGCTGCCTGCCCCCGAGGAATCAATGCAAGTCTGAGTAGCACCACTATGAGAATGAATTTCTCTTATTTCGCTTAATATATTTATAAAAACTTTTGCTGGTAGCTTTGATGTTCCTTGCAAGATTTTTTTATATTCCCCTTTTGCACCTCATTACCTTGTATCCCTTTGTTTTTTATAGCTCCCTCTGTCCACTGGTACTCTACTTTTGCCTGCATTTGTGTAAACCTTTTCTATTAGCTTAATACTGTCTCTTACCTCATTTGTTGACCATGGTTGCTTAACTGCACAAGTATCGCTTTGTTTTTAGGGTATGTATATATCAAATGCTTAATTGAATCCTTCCCACTGGTCGTCTGTAGGCTTATCCATTAACAATTTAATCCAGTTTATTGTGGTCAATTTATTTCTCATCCTTTAAAAGTTTGCCATACTTAAATTTAAAACCTTGGTTTGTGACTTTCCCTTCTCCCTCTCAAACCTAATATCAAATTTCATCATATGTTGACTACTATTTGTAAGATGCTCCTGGACAGAATGTTAATCAATTCTGATTTGTTACTCGTTACTGTGGCACTCCCTTGTTTTTTTTTACTCTTTCATGGGATGTAGGCATCACTGGCAAGACCAGCATTTGTTACCCATCCCTAATTGCCCTTGAACTGTGTGGTTTGCTCGGCCATTTCAGAGGGCGGAAAAGAGTCGGCCACAGTGCTGTGGGTCTGGAGTCACATGTAGGCCAGACATTTGTGAACCAGATGGGTTTTTACAACAATTGATGATAGTTTCCTGGTACTATTACTGAATTTAGCTTTCAATTCCAGATTTTTATTAATTAATTCAATTTAAATTTCACCATCTGCCGTGGTGGGATTTGAACCCATGTCCCTAGAGCATTAGCCTGGGTTCTGAATTACTAGTCTCGTGACATTACCACTACGCCACTACCATTTAAATAATATTTTGCTTTCCTATTCTTCCTGACAAAGTGGACAACCTCACATTTTCCTACATTATACTCCATCTGCCAAATTTTTGCCCTCTCACTTAACCGATCTATATCCGTTTGCAGACTCTTTGTATCCCCCTCACAACTTGCTTTGCAACCTATCTTCACATTGTCGGCAAATTTTGCTACAATACAGTCTGCCCCTTCATCCAAGTCAGTAATATAGATCATGAATAGTTGAGGCCCCAGCACTGATCCCTGTTGCACTCTACTAGTTACAGTTTGCCTTCCTGAAAATGACCCAATTATTCAGACTCTCTGTTTTCTGTTAATTAGCCAGTCCTCTATTTAACTTACCGTCCTCACAATCACCATCTGATCACCTGCACTTTACTAATATTAACGCAAACACCAAACCCAAAATGTACACAACAACGCACTTCATATTTGGTAATAGTCAACTTGCAGAAATATGAATCATTTTGTGGGAACCCCGAGTGCCCGTCTTGTGTGCTCTTCTTAACTATCCCAGTGCTCCTACAAAGCATTTGTCCAGTCGTTACAGCTGGGGTGATAGAAGGTTGCTGAGTTTCCATTGAGGACACTTCAGTTGGCCACAGTGGGAGACCTAGAGGAGCTGTGGGCCTTGAGGACCTGGCTGCAGACTGCAGCATCTCCCTCTCACCACATGAAAGGGTATGTGTGTGTGCAGTGCATGCCCCGCCACCTGTGTGCCTCTTTTTCAGTTATTATTGAATTTCCAGGCCTGAGTTCCTTAAGACTTACAGAAAAGGTGCCCTCAATTGGCCAAGGTAAGAAAACTTGTAAAGCTCGTTACGGATTGCGATGAAGTCATGAAAGTTCAAGGTGGGTCCATCTTTCTGAAAATAAGAACATTGTGGGAGTCCCCATTTATCTGCTTCAGAGAAGCAGCCACCCACTTCCCCCAAGAGATTCTGGACTTGTGATCAGCGGACCACCCCCCACCCTCACATTTGGGTTTCCCATGTTAATTTGCTTGTGGTGGTCACCCTTCTCGGCTGCTATGCTCTACTCAGCTTGAACAACTGCCCCAGTCCCTGGGGGTCTTTGGGGAGGGGGGGGGCAGAGAGGCAGGGATATTCTGATGTGTGACTTCAAGATAGTTCTGGTCTGAATGTCCATATTTCCTTAGTTGCTTCACTTGTAAATGTTAACAAACAGAACGAGAGCACAACTTGATAATTAGAATTGGGATCAAACTATAAAAAGACACATTTTAAATGTCTTGTTTCCTGTTGGTTGTGTAGTGACTGAATTGGATAATGCTACACCCTTTTGCATGTTGTTCTGCCCAGGGGACATTGGCAAACCTTTGACCCGTTTAACAGAGATAACATCTAAGAACTGTCCGCAGTGGGAGTTAAAAAAGAGGTAGTAAACTGCATGTATATAATAACCACATGCATGGCAGCTGTATTTGTTCATCTCTGTTTAAAGGGGCACTGTTTTCATCAAACAATTTTTGTTTGAGCAGGAGGAAGTGTTTAATTGGTTCAATTGCTGCATTTTCATGTAAAAATGACAAGCAAATACATTTTGACACAACTTTGTCATGTTTCTGAAAATGAAGGTCTACCAAACACTTTTCATGTAGTGTCCCTTTAAACTTTGCAGAATAGTAATGAAGCACAAAATGCAGTCGGAAGGTCAACAATATCTAAAAAAAAAACTATCATTGATCTCTCATAACATTTTTATGATAAGAAAAAAAAATAAGAAAAGACCAGCTGGTCCATTGAGCATGCCCGGTTCCCAGCACAGTGCAACTTACACATACCAACACCCCATCTCTTCCTTGCTTCAGCAGTCTCCAGGGAGAGGCAAAAAAAACCCGAGGAAAAAACCTTAAAACAATTTCAGAAAAAAAAACGGGAAATTCCTTTCTGAATCATGAAGATAATCGAGCTCATGCCAGAAGATCACCATGACTAGCGATACTATTGACTTACCTACCTTCAAAAGATTGAGATATTTGTCACTTTCAGGATCTCATCTTTCTTGTTCATGGTGAATTGGAGGATACACTCTTTTGTGACAAGAACATTATGTCATACAACACTCACTGCATTTATTATATAACATAGTCAGTCTCTTGTGGCTTTGCTCAAAGACCAAAATAAATGCTATCACCTTTCTTGCAACTTTTCCCTGATTCTTTCTACAGTCCCACCTAGATTTTCTGTCTTTTTCTCATTGGGACATATCTCTGTGAATAAGGGGATGGAAGAGAATCACATTTTTTGGCCGCAAGGTTATTTAAATGTCAGAGGCTGGTGCCTTAGTGGAGGTGGGGTGTCCCTGTAATGTGAAGTCAGAAGTGGGGATGTTCGCTGATGCTTGCACAGCGTTAGTTCTGTTAGCAACTCCTTAGATAATGAAGCAATCCGTGTCCACATGCAGAAAGACCTGGGTCAGGCTTGTGCTGCTAAGTGGCAATTAACAGTCGCACCACACAAGTGCCAGGCAATGACCATCTCCAACAACAGAATTTTAGCACCTCACCTTGATAGTCAACGGCTTTACCATTGCCAAATCCACCACCATCAACATCCTGGGGGTCACCATTGACTAGAACCTTATTGGGACTAAGAACTTAAATACTGTAGCTTGTCTTTTACTACAACTATTAGCACTGCCTTTGCCTTTTTTCCGTGCCATCTCTGTCATTTAATCTCTCCTGCTCTCCGCCCTATCACATACATCCCGTTTGTTCTTCTTCCTCCCCCCTTCACTTGCTCAAAGCCCATTACATTTCTAACTTTTGCTAGCTCTATGAAAGGTTACAGACCTAGAATGTTAACTCTGCTTCTCTCTCCATAGATGCTGCCAGACCTGCTGAGTATTTTGAGTCCTTTCTGTTTTTATTTCAGATTTCCAGCATCTGCAGTAATTTGCTTTTAAGTTAGAGCAGGTAAGAGGTTGGGTATTCTGCAGTGAGTGGTTCATCTCCTGACTTCCCAAAGCCTGTCTTCAAGGCACAAGTCAGGAGTGCAATGGAATACGCCACACTTGTTTGAATGGGTGCAGCTCCAACAACACTCAAGAAGCTCGACGCAGTCTAGGAACAAAGCAGCCCGCTTGACTGGCACCCCATCCACCACCTTAAATATTCACATCCTCCACCACAGATGCACCATGGCTGCAGTGTGCATCATCTATAAGATGCACTGCAGCAACTTGCTAAGGCTTCTTCAATAGCACCTTCCAAACCTGTGACCGCTACCACCTAGAAGGATAAGGACAGGGATGCACGAGAACACCATCACCTACAAGTTCCCCTCGAGGTCACACACCATCTTGACTTGGAATTACATCGCTGCTCCTTCACTGATGTTGGGTCAAAATCCTGGACCTCCCTTCCTGACAGCACTGTGGCAGCACCTACATCACATGGAATGCAGCGCTTGAAGGCAGTGGCTCACCACCATCTTCTCAAGGGAAATTGGAGATGGGCAATAAATGTTGGCCTTGCCAGCAATGCCAACATCCAATGAATGAGTAAAAAAATGCCAACTTACTCTGAACTGATCCACAAGTATTTATTATAAACTAAAGATATGAGACAAATCTCACCATACACCTATTTGGACAGAACGTATGAGTAACTGTTTTTGCACATGTTTAAATTCTGACTCACTGTTGTCCAATCAATGCAGTGTGACGTGAAAAATAATAAAAGTAAAGCAAAATTTTTAGCCATAATCAGATCTGTGCACTGCAAACTGAGCTGATTTTTTTTGAAGGACAATAGATCCATTCCTTTCACTTACGTTGGGTTTTACTGGAATTTTACATAGAACAGCCATGATGAATGGCAGAGATATCACCAGTGATTACCTCTGTGGTTATGTTGATAAGAATGCCAACATTAACAATTTTGCAAATCAATCAATCAAAAAGATGAGAAGAAGCAGGCATTACGGTATGAACCAGACCAAGTTTTAGTTTCTGGGATTAAAGACAATTGATCCTAGTCACAGACCAAAGGGGAAGAAATGTATTTGTGTAGATTGATACCATTGAAGAATGCTGCATGGGCCATGCAGGTAGCGGCCCGTGGCACTGTCTGCCTTGGTGAATCGAAGTAAGTCTGTGTAGCGCTGCTGAAACGCAAATGAATTTCTTCCCCTCGGTCTTCCGACAGTGCCATTACTTAGGTATGTAAATATACAAGCAGGCACTACAAGACTTTTCATTTAGTGTAGTAATGAAATTTGTCGCATGAAGGTTGATCATGTACACCAAGAGTATTCAGGGTTTTTATGTCAATGGAAACTGGGAGGGCATCTAGTAAGGGCTGATAAGACTTACACCACCAGACAACTGTTTGAGGCAATCCATGCACCTGAGCACAAATGATCTGACCTACAGTATAATGTGAGATCCACTCATTTAAATTACTCAGCATGACTCTTGTGAAGTATAAACACCAGCATAGAACAGTTGGGCCAAATGGCCTGTTTGTATGCTGTAAGTTCTATGTAATGACATATTGGAAGTTCCAGGGATGATAGGGGCTGAAATTTTGGGCAGCAGCAAAACACTACTGATGTTTTTCCAGTGGGTAGTGGGCAGGGGGAGGACACTGGAAACAGCAAAAGTACTTTAGCCTTTTGAGGCTGAACAGTAGGAGAAGGGACAGAGGAAGTCCCAGAGGAACTGTAGTCACAGAGGAAAAAATAAACTTTTCTTTATTGGGCCTTCTCTTTGGCAGCCATTTAGAACTGCAATGAGTGACTGGAACACTATTCAGGTGCTTCAATCATATTATTCGCTGGATTTTACCTTAGGCGGACTGGAATTCGCCACCGCCAAGCCCGGAGTTCCATCCCGCATTTTACAGATCCCCGGGCTTTAATTATTCCGAGGCAGGACTTCCACCCACTTGAAGGAGGAGGTCCCGCCTCACTGAGCTGCCAGCCAATCAGCGGGCTGGCAGCTCTTAGTCCCAGCGGCGCCACCGGGAGCAGTGGCCACTGCTGGGACTGCAGACCAGCTGACCAGATGGATCCAGGAGTGCAGGTAAGTTGGGCATGCCTCACCAGGCAGGTCGGTCCTGCCCTGGTGAGGCTGGAGTGGTCATTTGCGGGGGGGGGGAGGGGGGGGGTATTTTGGGTCCCGGGAGTTGGTTGGGAGGAGGGGGCGGCCCTCAACGGGCACCCTGTGCCCGACTGCTGTGGCCCCCCCCCCCACCGGGCCGCGGAAAGGCCTGCAGCTATCGTTGGGTGGTCTTTCACGTCCCCAGCACACCCGCTTGCCACCCATGGAGGCGGGCGCAGGCCCTTACGTGGCCGTTAAGTGGCCACTTAGGGGCCTTGATTGGCCTCGGGCGGGCCATTTCCCCCCCACCTGACCACTGTAAAGTCGACCAGAGGCGGGAGTGAGGCGGGTAGACCTCCCGGAGCCTCCCGCTCAATTCTACGCCACCCCCATGCCACCAATCGACCCACTGGAGTGGTGTAAAATTCAGCACTACAGGTGACTTCCTAATTAAATAGATTTTAAAACAACAACTTGCATTTATATAGCAGCTTTAACATAGTGAAACATCCTAATTGAATGTTATTAGAATTAGAATATTACCGTTTATCGCAAGGGGAATTGAATACAAATGGAGGGAGGATATGCTTCAGCTATACAGGGCATTGGTGAGACCACATCTGGAGTACTCTGTACAGTATTGGTCTCCTTATTTAAGGAAGGATGTAAATACATTGGAAGCAGTTCAAAGAAGGTTTACTAGACTAATACCTGGAATGGGCAGGATGTCTTATGAGGAAAGATTGGACAGGCTAGGCTTGTATCGCTGGAATTTAGAAGAGTAAGAGGCAGTTTGACTGAAACATATAAGATCCTGAGGGGTCTTGACAGGGTGGATGTGGAAAGGATGTTTCCACTTGTGAGAAAATCGAGAACCAGGGGTCTGTTTAAAAATAAGGGGTCGCCTATTTAAGACAGAGATGAGGAGAAATTTTTTCTCTCAGAGGGTCATGAGTCTTTGGAACTCTCTTCCTCAAAAGGCGGTGGAGTCTTTGAATTTGTTTAAGGCAGAGGTAGATAGATTCTTGATAAGTAAGCGGGTGAAAGGTTATTGGGGATAGGTGGTAATGTGGAGTAATCAGTTCAGCCATGAACTTATTGAATGGCGAACAGACTCGAGGGGCCGAGTGGCCTGCTCCTGCTCTTAATTCATATGTAATTGGAGGAGCAAAGAGATCTTGGAGTGTTATCAGACAAAATGTGACACCAAGCCACATACAGAGATTATAGGTCAGGTGACAAAAAGCTTGGTCAAAGAGGTAGATCTTTAAGAGTGACTTAAAGGAGGAGAGGTAGAGAGGCAGACAGGTTTGGGGAGGGGATTCCAAAGCATAGACCCTAGATAACTGAAGGCACGGCTGCCAATGGTGGAGCAAAGGAAATTGGAATGTGCAAGAGACAAGAATTGGAGGAACATCGAGATATTGGAGGATCGTAGGGTTGGAGATGGTTACAGGCCTAATGATCCTTGCAAGGATCTTTTAGCCCTGAACCCTTTTTGTTGCACCATTATTTTTTTTTACCAATTTTAACCGGAACCATTTCTTGACAGGTGACCTACTCACAAACCTCTGTCAACCTCATTCTTGGCCTAGCCACTTAAAGGCACACAATGATACTAGATTGTGACTTGCTCATTGATTACTCAGTCATCCTATAGGAAGCACCTGGCATTATTCAGCAACTCTCCTGACTGAATGCTGTACAGGAGGCAGAGATATCTGTAGCTCTACCTACACTATTGGACTGGCCTACCTTCCTTAACTTTTGAACTCGATAAAAACTCTCATGGACTGGGAAGGAGAAGCATTGGGAAAGAATATTGTGAGCTGCATATTAAGTATTTCTTCAGAATTGTGCTAACTGAACATGACTGCATCAAGTAATTGTTGAAGAGGAAATTCATGGCTTCCTCTAGCTGCACAAACAAGACTTTTTTCTGGCAGCTGTGTCATGTTTTCTTAAATGATAAATAAATACTCAATGATGAGTCAAATAGTTCACTAATGATTCAGTCAACATAGCCTGGAGCAAATTTTCATACGTGTATTTTGAACAGTTCGATATTCATTTTACTTACCTCTATCAGTTTGACAGCTACTTTACCTCAACACTTCAACTGTCACATTTCAGATTGTATGCAATTTTTAAGTGCAAGAATTTTTTGGATGTCTAACCACAAAGCATGATACTACACAGGGAAACTGCTGGCACAGCCATCAATTACAGGAGGCTCATATGAAACATGAACACCAGCATGGACCTGCTAGGATAAATGACCTGTTTCTGTGCTGTAAATCCTATGTAATACCATTCAATACAAGTGAACTCTGTTGACGAAAACATTGATTCACAAAAGGAACATCAGCAATTTATAAGTTACTTTGAAAGAAAGAAATACACGTGGGGCTGGAAGTTCATCTCAGATGGTGACACAGAACAGGCAGTTTTGGATCAGCTGCCCATTATAGCTGCCCATATGGGCGGCACAGTGGCGCAGTGGTTAGCACTGCAGCCTCACAGCTCCAGGGACCCGGGTTCGATTCTGGGTACTGCCTGTGCGGAGTTTGCAAGTTCTCCCTGTGTCTGCATGGGTTTTCTCCGGGTGCTCCGGTTTCCTCCCACATGCCAAAGACTTGCAGGTTGATAGGTTAATTGGCCATTATAAATTGCCCCTAGTATAGGTAGGTGGTAGGGAAATATATAGGGACCGGTGGGGATGTTATTGGAATATGGGATTCTTGTAGGATTAGTATCAATGGGTGGTTGATGGTCGGCACAGACTCGGTGGGCCGAAGGGCCTGTTTAAGTGCTGTATCTCTAAACTAAACTATACAGAGTGCCTGATATTCAGAGACACTAATTGCAATGGAGAGCGAGATGGAGTGGGAAGAGATGAAGGCTATGGTGAACAGTGACTGCAGGGGTTCGGGGCTTAGAAGAAATGGGGAATGTGGGTCAGGGAGAAAGGGATATGGGGGTCATGCAGTGGGGCTTGGGGAGTGGGGGGTGGGGAGAAATAGAAACTGTGACTTGGCAATGGGGTGTCGAGAGAGAGAGAGAGAGAGAGAGAGAGAGAGAGAGGGGGGGAAATTGGGGATTTTGGGTCAGACTATTGGGCTCATTTGAAGGCGGGGAGACTGGGGAATGGGATAGGTGTGAGGCCCAGCATTTCCAGCAGTGAAAGGAGCAGGACCAGCAGCAACATGGAGCAGCTCCGAGAGAGGTGACTGAAACCTGGGGACTTTGACTGTGGGTAAACACTGAAAGATTTTTTCTACTACTGGGTGAAAGGGGAACAAGGGGATGGAGACTGAAGATTGTCACTGGAACAACAAAAGGGAAAGGAGAAGGAAGGTTTTCGAACTGAGGTCTATTACAGCTCAGAGCTGTCACCTTCGCACAGAACTGGAGTTCAAACCAGAGTTCAAAAGGATAGTGAGAGAGATGGAGCCTGTTAAAAGTGGCATCAACTGGGGAGTCTGTCCACACCTTGTGTAGTTCAGGGGAATTCTGGCTGTAGTTTCAGAATGACTATCAGTAGGTTATGGGATTACTACTAGTTTCTGATAGGATATTGGGATAGTACACATACACCAGTTACATATAGAGTATCAATGAGTTATTAGGGTTGATCTTGAATTTAGTCTAAAATGGTTGATAGTCGAAAACCTATTTTACATCTCTCCTGCTTTGTATTTCCATGGACTTCCATTAAAATGCTTGAATTTACAAAAGTTACAAAAGTACTCCAAAAATGCACACTTTTGGTTTCATTGCACAATGGTCTATGACAAAAGACTTCCTACAATTCTTTGAAAGCTGCAGGATATGGTGCCTAAAGTAGATCAATTCATGAAGTGGTGTTGACTACTGCTCAATCCTATATTCATTATTATTGCAAGGGTCTTATCACCTAGGACAAGTCTTTGCCTGCTCTGGCAGCACTGTGCTGCCTCCCTGCAGGAGTTCAAGACTTAGTCATCAATTCAAACAAGATTCCAGTACCGTCAAACAGCAATCAGATTCATGGAAGCTCAGATGCTAACGGTCCACAAGGCCAATGAAAGGTAGCAACTGACTGTGATTAGGTATTATTAACATTATTGACTATCTCTCATGGATAACACCCACTGAATGACATTTAAACATTAATTACATGTCAGAGACAGCCCTCGGTGCCAACATCAACAGACAATAGACCGAATTACTCTGGTTTGTAATGAACAGATACCAGTGTTAGAGGACATTTTTCTTTATTCTTGGGATGTGCACATCTATTTGATACAATTGAGTGGCTTCGCTACTTCAGAGGGCTGTCAACGACATTGGCATGGGGCTGGTCACATACTGGCCACACCTGGTAAGAGTAGCAGAGTGGCCTACTCCGGCTCCTAATTCGTATGTTTCCTAAAGGACAACAAATCAACAGCTTCATAGTCACTTTTGCTGATAACCAGCTTTTTACTTCCAAATAAAGTTTCAGATTCTCATACTGCCATGCTACAATTTGAATCCACATTCCCTGGATTAGTAGTCCAGTAATATAATCACTATACTACCACACCCTGTGCTGTACAATAACCTATCAGGGCCCCAAATCTGATAGAAGCACAGTAATCAACAACTAAACTATTACAGGCGAGTGGACAGTCAGAAAAAGTGCAATCATTCAAAGGAAAACTTAGTCCGATAACAGCAGTGATTAACTGGAACCTGTAGCAAGGATTTAAAGCAACAACTATAGTACTGTACATATAGTTCCTGCATGCAGTTCAGAAACAGAAACAGTGACCACAAAAAAATTTGATTTTTCTATCCAATATGAAACTCTGCTTACAATCAGCTCAACTGAAACAGATTGTAGGAGCCTGAGAAAGGAGTTAGTCCTATTGATAATGTCATGTACATGGAGTAAAAGTAAGAGTTACAGTATTATTTCTGTGAAAGCGTCCTGGAAAAACTAGCTTTCAGATGCATTATACAAGTTGGCAAGCTTTTTGTTTCTTTTAAAACGGTGATCATATATTAACACACGTAACAGCGAATGGAGAATTTGTAGGTAAGCCTGTTTAAGAAGATGTATATAAATTGATGCTCCTATATTAGTTGAACCATTAGGGGTAGCTGATGTAAAAAGAAATATTAAAAATGAGCAGTTAGATAATATTAAATAGCACTTCAAAATATTATATAGGATTCCTGGTACAAAATAAACATTGATGGATTTAAGTAAAAACACTCTCAATAAAGGCAGAGTATTGTAATGTGCTATTTCATAAGTAGTCTTTTTTTAATCTCCTGGAAATGGAATGGAAAATGACCATTTTATTTCACTATTGTCTGCATGTATCCATCAGCCTCACACTAGCCCACCTCATCCTCACTAAATCCTACCAAGTTATGTAATAATTATCACAAATGACTTTGAGGACAGAAATATTTTTAAACTGGGGGTTAACCCTCATGTCAAATTTACTGAACAGAATGCAAATAGCAACTATTCAGACACCTGGCAAAATCTTACGAAAGTTTAACACGGTTTAAAACAAAACCACACTTGATTTGACTGCCCTGCTTAACCTTACGGTTTATGAAGTACTTTTTTAGGTCAAGGGATTTTTCAGTGAAAATCTATAAATGGGAGCGGTCGGCAGAACAATTTTTCGTTTCTTGGGCGGTTGAGGATATCCTGACGGATGGTTTAGGGCATGCCGACAGCCAACACCTATCACTGCACCGCTCAGAAAATCCTTCCTCTTTACCCATCAACTCAACCAGCCGCTGATTGGCATTACAACACATTACACAGCAATGACTCATTTGGTGCTTCCATTTAACTTAATTTACAAACTGGTTATTTTTGTCTCTTTATCATTAGAAATTAAGCACAAATGCACCAAACGTAGCAACTGTTTAAACAAATGCAATGCAGTTGAACAGGGCATTGCACAAAAATATTTTATAAATTGGTCTTTACAATAACAGCTAAGAAAAGACTATTTTGCAATTATATTGATTACAGGCCGAATTTTATAAGGTGGACAAAATGGCCACCCGCCCGCGTGGGCTGCACGCCAAAGAGCTGCCGCGATTCCAAGTGCGGTGGCTCACTTAAATAGACAGGGTGAGCTGTCCCCCCCGCCCCCGATCACATGGAGGGGGTGGGCTGGCCGACCGCGGCACTGGAGTCAGCTGCCTGTGTGCAGGCACTGACGCCATTCTTTGGCCCTTCTCCCACCCCCCCCCCCCACCATAACAATAAAATGAATTATTTGCCCTTCCCCTCCCAAAACACTTGCCTTTGCCATCTGACCTTCCCCCACCCCCGCCAACTGCACCAACTTTAAACTATAACCTTTCCCACCATCCCCTACACCCATGACGTTAATTTGATCCCATTCCACCCTCCCACCCACACTGAGAAACTTACCTCCTCCCCACTCCCCACCAGTGTTGCACCTCGTTTCTCCGGACAGGGATCCGAAGGCGTGGCAGTGCTGGCCGCCAGGCTGAAGATCACGGCGGGACATCAGGAGGCCACGGGAGAGTAATTAATTTGGGTATTTTAATTTATTTAAAGATTTAAATTGCAGTTCAGTCACCATGCAGCAGGGGGTGGGGTGGTGGGCCCACAAGGCCTCGCCGCTACCAGCAATATAGGGTAGGGCCCTGCCGGCGCCGATGTCTGTGGTGGGCCTTATCCGGGGCCATCTTCAGGCGCCCCCTGCCACGGATCCTGACTTCAAGTGCTCCTTAAAAGCCAGCCCAACTTATCTAAAATTTTATTTGGAAACGTGTGCTTAAATTGCATTAATAATAAGTAGCATTTGTGAATATACAGTTTAATATAAAACTATTAACATAGGTATCATCTCAGCTCCAGGACATCACTGCAGGAGTTCCTCAGGGTAGTGTCCTAGGCCCAACCATCTTCAGCTGCTTCATCAATGACTTTCCTTCAATCATAAGGTCAGAAGTGGGGATGTTTGCTGATGATTGCACAATGTTCAGCACCATTCGCGACTCCTCAGATACTGAAGCAGTCTGTGCAGAAAAGCAGCAAAACCTGGACAATATCCAGGCTTGGGCTGATAAGTGGCAAGTAACATTCGCGCCATACAAGTGCCAGGCAATGACTATCCCAAACAAGAGAGAATTTAACCATCTTCCCCGAACATTCAATGGCATGACAATCGCTGAATCCCCCACTACCAACATCCTTGGGGTACCATTGACCAGAAACTGAACTGGAGTAGCCATATAAATATCGTGGCTACAAGAGCAGGTCAGAGGCTAGAAATCCTGCATCGAGTAACTCGCCTCCTGACACCCCAAAGCCTGTCCACTATCTACAAGGCACAAGTCAGGAGTGTGATGGAATACTCTCCACTTGCCTGGATGGGTGCAGCTCCAACAATAATCAAAAAGCTCTACAATATCCAGGACAAAGCAGCCTGCTTGATTGGCACCCCATCCACAAACATTCACTCCCTCTACCACCGATGCACAGTGGCAGCATTGTGTACCAACTACAAGATGCACTGCAGCAATGCACCAAGGCTCCTTAGACAGCACCTTCCAAACCCACGACCTCTACTACCAAGAACAAGGGCAGCAGTTGCATGGGAACACGACCACCTGCAAGTTTCCCTCCAAGCTGCACACTATCCTGACTTAGAACTATATCCCTGTTCCTTCACTGTTGCTGGGTCAAAATACTGGAACTCCCTTCGTAAGGGTTTAAACTAAAATGGCAGGGGGATGGGAACCTTTGCAAGGAGTCAGAGGAGGGGGGATCAAAGACAAGAACAAAAGACAGTAAGGGGAATAAGAAAAGTGATCGGCAGAGAAATCAAGGGCCAGAATCAAACAGGGTCACAGTGAAAAATAGTGGGAAGGGGACAAGTAATGTTAAAAAGACAAGCCTTAAGGCTTTGTGCCTTAACGCACGGAGCATTTGCAATAAAGTGGAGGAATTAATCGCGCAAATAGATGTAAACGAGTTTGATATAGTTGGGATTATGGAGACATGGCTGCAAGGTGACCAGGGATGGGAAATGAACATCCAGGGGTATTCAGTATTTAGGAAGGACAGACAAAAAGCAAAAGGCGGTGGAGTTGCATTGCTGGATAAAGAGGAAATTAACGCAATAGTGAGGAAAGATATTAGCTCTGACCATGTGGAATCTGTATGGGTAGAGCTGAGAAACACTAAGGGGCAAAAAACGTTAGTGGGAGTTGTATATAGACCCCCAAACTGTAGTGGTGATGTTGGGAATGGCATTAAACAGGAAATGAGAGATGCATGCAATAAAGGAACATGACTTTAATCTGTATATAGATTGGACAAATCAAATTAGTCACAATAACGTAGAGGAGGAATTCTTGGAGTGTATACGGGATGGTTTTCTGGACCAATACGTTGAGGAACCAACTAGCGAACAGGCCATCCTAGACTGGGTATTGTGTAATGAGAGGAATAATTGACAATCTAGAGGTGCAAGACCCCTTGGGGACGAGCGACCATAATATGATATAATTCTTCATCAAGATGGAGAGTGACATAGTTCATTCTGAGCCAAGGGTCCTGAATCTTCGTAAATGAAACTACGAAGATATGAGGCGCGAGTTGGCCATGACGGATTGGGAAACGTTACTTAAAGGGATGATGATGGATAGGCAATGGCAAACATTTAACGAGTGCATGAATGAACTGCAACAATTGTTTATCCCTGTCTGGTGCAAAAGTAAAACGGGAAAGGTAGCCAAACCATGGCTTACAAAGGAAATTAGAAATAGCATTAGATTCAATGAAGAGGCATATCAATTTGCCAGGAAAAACAACAGATCTGAGGATTGGGAGCAGTTCCGAATTTGCAAAGGAGGACCAAGGGATTGATTAAGAAGGGGAAAATAGAGTACGAGAGCAAGCTTGCGGGGAACATAAAAACTGACTGTAAAAGTTTCTATAGGTATGTGAAGAGAAAAAGATTGGTGAAGACAAATGTAGGTCCCTTACAGTCAGAAGCAGGGGAATTTATTATGGGGAATAAAGAAATGGCTGACCAACTAAATGCATACTTTGGTTCTGTCTTCACAAAGGAGGACACAAATATCATACCAGAAATGTTGGGGAACACAGGGCTTAGTGAGAGAGAGGAACTGAAAGAAATCAGTATTAGTAGAGAAATGGTGTTGGGGAAATTGATGGGATTGAAGGCCGATAAATCCCCAGGGCCTAATGGTATGCATCCTAGAGTACTTAAGGAAGTGGCCCCAGAAATAGTGGATGCATTGGTGGCCATCTTCCAAGATTCTATAGACTGTGGAACAGTTCCTACAGATTGGAGTGTAGCTAATGTAATCCAATTATTTAAAAAGGGAGGTAGAGAGAAAGCAGGGAATTATAGACCAGTCAGCCTGACATCGGTAGTGGAGAAAATTCTAGAGTCCATTATCAAAAGATTTATAGCAGAGCACTTGGAGAACAGTGGAAGAATCGGGCAGAGTCAGCATGGATTTATGAAAGGGAAATCATGCTTGACAAATCTACTAGAATTCTTTGAGGATGTAACTAGTAGAGTTGATGAGGGGGAGCCAGTGGATGTGGTTTATTTGGACTTTCAGAAGGCTTTTGACAAAGTCCCACATAAGAGATTAGCGTGTAAAATTAAAGCGCATGGTATTGGGGGTAGTGTATTGCGATAGATAGAAAATTGCTGGCGGACAGGACACAAAGAGTAGGGATAAATGGGTCTTTTTCCGAATGGCAGGCAGTGACTAGTGGGGTACCACAGGGATCAGTGCTAGGGCCCCAGCTATTCACAATATACATTAATGATTTAGATGAGGGAACTAAATGTAATATCTCCAAATTTGCAGATGACACAAAACTGGGTGGGTGGGTGAGTTGTGAGGAGGATGCAGAGAGGCTGCAGGGTGATTTGGACAAGTTGAGTGAGTGGGCTAATGCATGGCAGATGCAGTATAATGTGGATAAATGTGATGTTATCCACATTGGTAGCAAAAACAGGAAGGCAGATTATTATCTGAACGGCTATAAACTGAGAGAGGGGAATATGCAGCGAGACCTGGGTGTTCTCGTACACCAGTCGCTGAAGGTAAGCATGCAGGTCCAACAGGCGGTAAAAAAGGCAAATGGTATGTTGGCCTTCATAGCGAGAGGATTCGAGTATAGGAGCAGGGATGTCTTGCTGCAATTATACAGGGCCTTGGTGAGGCCACACCTGGAATATTGTGTGCAGTTTTGGTCTCCTTATGAGAAAGGATGTTCTTGCTATAGAGGGAGTGCAGCGAAGGTTTACCAGACTGATTCCTGGGATGGCAGGACTGACATATGAGGAGAGATTGAGTCGGTTAGGATTATATTCGCTGGAATTCAGAAGAGGGGGGATCTCATAGAAACCTATAAAATTCTAACAGGACTTGACAGGGTAGATGCAGGAAGGATGTTCCCGATGGTGGGGGAGTCCAGAACCAGGGGTCATAGTCTGAGGATACGGGGTAAACCATTCAGGACTGAGATGAGGAGAAATTTATTCACCCAGAGAGTGGTGAGCCTCTGGAATTTGCTACCACAGAAAGCAGCTGAGGCCAAAACATTGTATGTTTTCAAGAAGGAGTTAGATATAGCTCTTGGGTCGAAAGGGATCAAAGGGTATGGGGCGAAAGAGGGAACAGGCTACTGAGTTGGATGATCAGCCATGATCATAATGAATGGCGGAGCAGGCTCGAAGGGCCGAATGGCCTACTCCTGCTCCTATTTTCTATGTCCATGATTCAATGTTTCTAACAGCATTATGGGTGTGCCTACCCCACATGGACTGCAGCGGTTCAAGACGGCAGCTCACCACCACCTTCTCAAGGGCAATTAGGGATGGGCAATAAATGCTGTCCACATCCCACGAATGAATAAAAAAAAATGTTCGCTTTTAGTCATTAAAAACTAACTGAAAGAAGTAACTATTTTTGTTGATAGTGGAAGGCTTAATGTAGGGGATACATTACACAGTGGCTGTCAGGATACCCTCAGCCACCCAGAACTTCTCCCTTAGTATGGTAAAATATATATTAGAATGGACCAGCTTGTTTTGTGTTTTTTTTACATGTACAATATTCAATTGTCTGTCTCTGCAGCTCAGCTGTACAACTCACCTGAAGATAAATTCATTACATGCAGAATTTTTTTAAAGGATATATTATTACATTGTTTATTCCGTTGAAATTTGCTTGTACAAATCATTTGATATTGTATTTCGGATATTACTCAAATATTATAACAACTCCATTTCCTAAAGCAACTTATATATTCCCAATGTAAAATACTTCCAACTAGTTACTCAGATATTGGCACTGAGGATACTTGTGACTGGCAGTTCAGTGCAACAAAGGTAGCTATCAGCCCAAAACTAATAGGTTCTGTAAAATACAATAAAGTTCGGCATGTTCATTATGTACACATGCATCTCCCAGTCACTCAAACTGTTTACATTCTTAATGCCCAATACAGACAGAGTTAAAGAGAGAACAATTAGAATGGGAAAACAGCTTGAACTCAAACTTTGTCAAAGTTTGTATTATGAAGTTACATAGCCCTTTGTACTGCACAGTAATGTCTCATTACCACAATTACACAAAAATACAATCTTTTGGAGGATATGAAAAGGATATATATAGAAATGGAGAACAAAACACTCTCTACCAAGAGATATATCTGGATTCTTTCAGATACAATATGGTCATGAACAGGTTAGGATACACAATATCAAAAGTAACTTTAACCCAGATGTTTCCCACATGGAAATATTCTACAGGTCTCGATTTCAACCACTTCAGATAATAAATTGTAACTTAACTTTCTTAACTGAAGAATGTATAAGCTAAAATAATGTGGAATATTGTGCTTCTGGAGGCATTCATTTGGTTACTTTTCATCGAAATAACGTACATTTTCAGATTCAGTTTAGTGAGAGAATTTTACGATTCAGGCCTCATCAGTTGTTATCCATTTTATGCTACTGAGCACTGTGTATGCTATAATTTAACTGATTGGTATTCTTGGAGTGTTAGCTTTTGAAAAAGTAAGTTCTTAATCTATAAAACGCCAGGAAAATTCATTGGTTGAAAAGACCAGCCACCATATCCACACACTCAGCTTACATGATTTGAACATTTCTTTGAACAATTTGCATTCATACCGTCATTGCTGCAATTTCAATTTTGCAGATTTAACTTTACTAAGCATTTTTTAAATATCTGGTTATTAATAAAATGTAAGTAGATAGAATGAACCTTCACCAAATCCTTCCTTTTACTATCTTTGACCACCCAATCTATCCATCCTGTCTTCTGCTTACTACAATCACTGACACTTATAGCAGCTTTTTCAATGCACTGACTCAGCTTTCTGTATGATTACATGCTTAAAACACACATGCACTAATTACATCCGATCAGCAATGCAGAAGTGTAAATTCGAGATGTTGAAATAATAATGCCCTCTCCCTACTGTCAGAAGAAACAAAATCGAACAGTTTATTAGAATTAAATGTACTTGTTTGGCCTCATTCTATTCAAATACTATTGCAGCTCTTTGACTACTTCAACGATGGATGCTCATGATTTGCTAAGAGCACATTAGTATGGTCTGTACAGGTGCAGTGAAAAACAAATTCATCTAACTACTTGTGAACTACAGTTTAGCAAGGCAGAAAAATTTGCTGGATCTGAGGGCGTCCTTACAACTATTTTTAATCATGAAATCACCTTATATATTTTAAAATTTTGCAGCTGAAATGAAATATACAATCACATAAATATCAAGGTTATAGTAAGCAATGTACTTTACATTGATATCTATCTTTAATACTTTTAATTAGTTAAAAACTTAGACGCTTTGAATAACTGAAAATAATGGAACTCTTGCAATCAATTCACACGAAACTTATGCTTAGTAATATATTGATTGCAACATTCGAGATTCAGGTTTAATGTTACAGCAATTCTGAAAAGGCATTTTTTGCAAACTGCTTGTATAGTATTTGAATCCCACATAGAAATAATTCAGAGTGAAATATCTTACATTTTCAAATTTCAAATGTGTAGAAATCTGGGCATTTAACTTACAAAAACCCCCAATAATATTGCAGAATCCCCCCTCCAAAGTATTTTACAGGCCTGTATTAAAGTTCCTAACACAGAAAAAATAATTTTCTCTGTGGAAACTATTTTAATTAATCTCAATTATTGTGCATTAATGAGTTATTTAATTTCCCTACAGTAATCTCCTGTAGCTGCATCTAGATCTGCTGACTAGGTAATCCCAGTTTATTGATTAAAAAAAGTTGAAAAAACACCATCAATGCACTGATTCTGTATTGAAGCCAATAAAACCCCTGACAACATTTGACCATATGCAGGAACGAAATTGAACCCTTTATATTGTTCCCTTTCTTGGCCAGAGAGATTGATAGACATTGCATTAACAATTAGCATGTTGTTAAAAGGGTACTTATGCTCTTAACTACCAGATCTAACTTTCTGCAATGAGTATAATGGACAATTAATGTGCAAATCCTGAAATGTAGCGGGAAGGCTAAGGGCGAGGTGCCTTTTGTGCGGAGCAAACGATGGAACAGCATAAATCATCCAGCAAATTCAAGGGATTAAGAGATACACCATGAGTTGCAAATCTCTAGAATTTGCTGGATGATTTGCACTTTAATAATCGTGTGCTCATTAACATCCATTATTTTTCAAGCAACTTCTGGTCCTATATGTATACGTTGGCTGTTGGCGCCCCACTTTAGTGATAGCTACAATTCTGGGGCAAGAATTGTGCTTTCAAACTTTGTATATCAAATCAGTAATTTGAATTAATTCTAATAAGGAGTATATACCTAACATCTGACACTTTGGAACCGTATGGAACACAGCTGTTTTAATGTGCTTTTTCTTGCCTAATAAAGTGTTAGTAGATTAACTGTAGTGTTGATTTGTCCACTATTAACATTCAGAAATATTGAACAGGCTGGGGCTCTTTTCTCCAGAAAAGCAAAGGCTGAGGGGTGACTTAATAGAGGTCTTTAAAATTGTGAAGGGGTTTGATAGAGTAGACGTAGAGAAGTTTATTTATTGATATAGCACTGAAACAGACCCTTCGGCCCACCGAGTCTGTGCTGACCAACAACCACCCATTTATACTAACCCTACAGTAATCCCATATTCCCTACCACCTACCTACACTAGGGGCAATTTTACAATGGCCAATTTACCTATCAACCTACAAGTCTTTGGCTGTGGTAGGAAACCGGAGCACCCGGCGAAAACCCATGCGGTCACAGGGAGAACTTGCAAACTCCGCACAGGCAGTACCCAGAATCGAACCCGGGTCTCTGGAGCTGTGAGGCTGAGGTGCTAACCACTGCGCCACTGTGCCGCCCTGTTGTGGGGGAGTCCAAAACTAAGGACTATAAATATAAGATAGCCATGAATGTATCCAATAAAGAATTCAGGAAAAACTTCTTTACCCAGAATGGCTAGAATGTGGAACTCGCTACCAATTGAGTACTTGTGGCAAGTACCATAGATATCCTTAAGGGGAAGTTCAGTAAGTACATGAGGGGATAAGGAATAGAAGAATATGCAGATAGGGTTAAATGAAGTAGGGTGGGAGGAGGTTCATGTGGAACATAAACCAGCTGGGCTAAATGGCCAGTTTCTGTGTTGTAAGTTCTGTACTATGTAATTAACAATCCACTGCTCAACAAGAACTGCAAATAATATAAGCAGTTTAGATGCTTCTTGTGTAGACAAAGAAAAGGTCCTAACCATGATGATTACCACACCAAACACACACAAAAAAAGCAACAAAATACAGCATTTTAAAGTACAGACCTGCTGATCAGTTACATTTACAAAAGTATTATGCACTTGAAGACATAACTTCACACAGACATATGTGCAATATGGAAAGAATTGCTTTGGCCACTATGTGGGACAAACATCTCCTAGTCAGTGTTTCCCATGGAATCATTTTTGTGTTAAAGAGAAAATCTTTATGAATACAGTTATGATGTCGCTACACAGAGCAACCAGAGGAATTGTTTCCCTAGTCGCTAAAATCTTGCTTTGTATTGTACAGACAACAGATGGTTAAATAGCATCAACTCTAACAAGTACAAAAAACTATCAAAGCCAATGCACAATATACACTGCACTTTATCCATACTATCCCATTCTCATTTATAGTAATTAATAAATATAAATATATTTATTTGGTTTTGATTTTACCAACTGCTTACTCAAACTAGAAGATGATAATCTAAAACAAGCCCACTCACTCGCCACAAGAAGAATAAAGAATTGGCATCTAAGTATCCGTTTCTATCCACTATATATTTGAATAATTTTGTGGGAAATAAATGAGCTCCAATAATGTTTTTCACTATTGCACATTTTACAACTAAATGTTAAATAACTTTAAGGGATGCCCGAATATGATTTTACATTAGTGAGTAGGTGGAGAAATTTAACAAAAATAAGCTACTAAAGTGAATGCTAAAAGTGTCATCGCGTAAAGTTGATTGTAACTGCAATACTGTATTTAATGCGTACTCAATTTATTTTTCACTTTGTATTGCACAAATCTTCCATTAACTGAAATTAGATTCTAGAATGGATGTATTATAGAGCAGTTATATTATCACCTTATAGTGTGGCTGTAAGGCAACAATATAATTGAGTGAGTTAAAGCAGGACATGAAGCTTGAATGCTTCATTAGGGTCCTTTTAATGTGGAATATGACTCTAGCTTTGAAATAATTCCCTGATTCTTTTAATAGGGTACGTGCAGAGGTGAGAGGGTAGTGTTAATTTTTAGTGCCATCAGTCCAAGTGGTGTGCTGTATATCCATCAGATGTTCAAAAACATTTTTAAAAAGGTAATGTCTAGTGATGTTACCAAGACATAACATGCAGTTGCGAAATGTTCAGTATTTCTTGTACCTCAGTACTTAACGGAAAGAGAACAATGTAAGTACACTCAACAGCAAAAGGGCAATTTAACTGTATTTTGTTTTTTAAAAAATTAAAGCAGTCAAACTGTGTCTTTGTTTGCTTGAACTGGCATGAATAGCTAGTAATCAGAGCACTTAGTTGCATTAATGCCACAGGATATCTGGATCTATCAGATGAATGGAGATTATTGTGACACAACCATCTGATTGCGCAATCTACCTTGCCAGCTGCTAAACCAATAACTCCCACAGGGTAGATTTTTTTCAAATCAAAGCTGCAATCTTTTGTATTATCTGATTTAAGACATTGAAGAGAAGGAATAATTAACATCCTGATTCACAGTTATAAAAATTTAGTTATATATATATATATATATACCATATGTATATATAGGCCATTTTCCATTAAATAATTATGCTCTGTACTGTAATAATGACATTTGTGACGTAGGAGGTGAATCTCTAAATCTGGACTTTTTGCTGATTTCATTCCTCAGGAGGGATTTCAAACTACAGCTTTGCTTTTGTGTAGGAATAGTACCAGGATCCTTGAAGAGCTAGAAACTACTTGCTCCTGAAGGGGTTTAACTGATTTTATTGAGGCACCAAATCACTGAAATTGGCATCTAAGTATCCGTTTCTTAATAAGTTTAATACATACCTCATATGCAATTTCATCAATTACTTTTTCTGGCATTAATAAACAAGATTTTCCTCTAATATTCTATAATACCAATAATTCTGTTTACATGGTTTCTTTTTAGAATTATTTTAGTGCAGAATATTTAATTAACAAAAAGGAATTTTGTAAAAGAAATACAGTTGAAAAGAGTTAAGATGAAGCCTTGAAATACAAATAGAGAACACCATTTACTGTCTCAATACTGAATGCCAAGAGAGAACAGCGAAAAGAGAAATTCATACTGTACAAACAAACTGAGACATAGATAGACACACATGTAGAGGGACATGGGTCAATTACACAAAACAAGGAACAGGAACCACACATCTCACATATACATGCACATAGATGCATTTATGCACATAATGAAAAAGACACTTAAGCCAACTTTGCATTATAGATTCACATACTAGCACTAAAAATAAGTCTTTCCAGCAGCCAATCTTAGTGAGTAGCAGTAGTTTTAGATTCAGTTTACAGCCAGTTACATACAACCCACAATGCAGCAAAATGGCTACACCAACACAGATCTCAATTAATGTAGAAGCAGCTTTATTATGCGATACTTCACAAAGACAAAATATAAAGAGTACCCCAGGTAGACTTTGCCATTATGTGGGGTGGGGATCTCAGGAGCTCTCATGGAAGCTTCTATAAGACAGAAAAATTAAAAGCGGAATATACCTTTTTTTAAAAAGGAGTCCCAAGGCCTTTTCATTGATACCAGGCTTGATATGTTTATTTCTTTTCCTTTGCAATAATACTTAGAAACTCCACTATTTCTGGCAGGACTATCTTTTGTTAGCCAGTGGGATTTCTGGACTGTCAAGAATGAGAACTCTGACTTTAATTGCATTCTTGCAATTAAAAATGATATAACTAAATATACCTCATTAGCAGTGCCAATGGACTATAGGAATATATATATATATATTTGGACACATTCAACCAGGAATAGTAAAATCTAAATGTTTGATATTGAGAGATGCAATGATAATTAAAAAAAGCTTTGTTGCCTGAAAGTTTGTATTTGGGCACCTGCACAATTAACCTGAAACCTGTACTGAAAACTTCACCGGAAAAAACAACCGGAAGGTCTTTACTCCTAAAACAGAATTCATGTCCATATTTACAAAAAAAAACTATTACCATTGAAACCCCATGTGTTCCTGTCATCCTAAATAAGGCAACAAGAATTGAACATACTCAATCAGACTTATTATTAGTCCATTGAGAAGGGGCACATTGTACAAGGTGTCTAATTGTATGACAGCCCATATAGGGTAAGTTTCAGTAGGTCTATAACCACAGCGATGGGCTATAATTTTTTTTCTTGAATGCTGCCCCTAGTGCAGTACAGCTGTTGATCACTTTTTCTATAAGCAAACAGATGCTAGCAATTTGCAAGTCATTGTCCAGATTGTATTTAAGATTGATACTGTTGACTGGAGTAGCTGCATCAGTAAACTATTCAGGACATAAGAGATAAATTAATATTCCTATCTACAATTATTATGCAGCTGTTATTAAAAAAAAAAGCAATAGTTTACTTGTGGTGGACATTTTTGAAGTGAGTCCTTTTGTGACAAAATCATGTGCGGCTGCACACGAAACACACAATAGAAAACTTTTAAACTTTCACCTACCCCTGTGTCTAGGCTCTCATGTTTCCCAAGACCATACCAACTCCCATCACCAGCCAATCAAAACATTAGTTTTGATGCCGGCACGCTGAACAGCCTTCAAATGTCAAAAGCAAAAAGCACCACAGCACTGACAAAACAGAAGACAAATACTTTCCCTCATGATTCATAAGTAACACCTATATTTAAATAATACCTTATCATATCAAAACATCTCAAAGTGCTTAACACAAGGAATAGCTGATTGAAGTACAATGACCATTTTTATATGAGCAAACACAATAGTAATTGTGCACCTACAACATCCCATAAATAGCAATTAGATGAACAATCTGTGAATTTCTTTTTAAGTGCCATTGTTTGAGGCTCGAGGGCTGTGTTGAGAGTTTTATACTCATCTTTGAATAGCACCAGCAGATCTTTAAAAAAGAAAATCTTGAAACATTTGCATTTATATAGTGCCTTTCACGACCCAGGGGTGCCCCAATGTGCTTTACAGCCAAAGAAGTAGCCTATTAAGGTGTAGTCACTGTTATGATGTCAGAAACACGGCAGACAATTTGCGCACAGCAAGCTCCCACAAACGGTAATGTGATAATGAGCAGATAATCTGTTTTTCTATTAAGTGTTCACTTTTGACTAAATATTGACCAGGCCTCTGGGGATAACTCCCCTGCTCTTCTTCATAATAATGACATGGGAACTTTTATGTCCACCTGAGAGAGATGGGGCCTCGATCTCATCCGGAAGGTTCCATCTCTGACAGTGCAGTGCTCCCTCAGTACTACACTGCAGTGCCAGTCTAGGTTTTATGCTCAAGTCTCTGGAGTGCAACTTAAACTCACAACCTTCTGGCTCGAGTTATACTCATACTCCAGCCCCTATCCCATCTCTCCAAATATTAATCAGTTCATTCTGGCTCATCATCATGCTACACTTCAGAAAGCAACACAATATATACTCATTCTATTTAAATTATAAAAATGGCACACAGTAATAGGAATATTACACTAAAAAAAAGGGCAGAACACTAGCAATGTAAGAAAAATCAAACCAAATACGTCAGACCAAGGAGAAAAGCCTCCCCGTGGTATGACATAACACAACACCAATAATAGAACACAACCAACATTAAACTCTGCACAACTGTTGCAATGAACACAGAAACATCTGAATTAAAGGCAAATATGATTTAAAATTCCACTTACTGAAATCAATACAATTTTAAATTGACTGAAAACCAACACTGCACCGAGAAACACGTACCACAAGACCAACCAGACAGAAAACAATTGAAAGTAAAATTGAGAGTAAATGAGTATCACATTTATTCAATGGGCACAATGTAATTATTAAGAAGTAAATAATTCAGGAGTAGCTGCAGCAGATTCAATCAACAATGACACTCATCGTGCTGTAGGCACATCCAATCCAATCCTTTCACATCTGGAGTAAAATTCACAATTCACAGCAGAAAATCTTAGCATAAACCACACCTAGACCTAAAAGAATCCACACATTACAAGGTGGTATTGTAAATACAACAAAATAATCAATCGTCATCCATACAGTCACATAGATGTTGCTGAAACAGCTAAAATAAAACCCCACCTGAACAGCGACTCCTCAGACGGAGATTAAAACAGCCAGATTTACAACTGCATTATGTTTGGTTAGAAGCTGAAACTCATTTGCAGCTAAACATTGGCACTTTCAATGTTTTCTGCTCATTCGATCCGATTGAAGCTTTTGCTGCAGTGTCTATTTCTTCAAGTTTACTTTTTGTAAAAAGTAATGGCAGCAATTGTACCCTCTATTTTCTGTCACTCCATGAAGTATGCAAGCTTTCTGTAAACTGCAATCACCAACTACCACGTGACTGTCCCACAGTACAGAAACTCTGTAGTACCAAGCACGGAGCGATCTGCTGAGATAGTAAGTCCCCTAAGAGCATGGACAAGTCAAAATGAATGGGTCTTTAAAAATCAATGAATATTCTAGATTTGATTCTTTACCAAAGCATTAACCAGCAAGTTCATGAACCATGTCACTAACATAAATTCATTGCTGAATCTCCATGAAAATATCAAGGAGCCAGTCTTCCCCTGCTTTATGCCTGGTGCATGTTTATTTTCCGGCCACAAAGCAGAGGAGAAATGGAGCCGCAACCCCTGATGACAGGTCTCCAACTCCATTAAGCTGAATGCGTAGTTCCGGGGGTGGAATGCTTGTGCCTACAGCACGAGCAAGCATTGTAATAACATGCTAATGAGACAGAAGTGACGTTGCCACAACACCTGCCTCATTTTCCTGGGCCTTCACTTGGTGCAGGTCTAAACAGCATGGCAAGCCACAGCAAGCAGGCCTTAGCACTTGCACAAAGTTCCATCCGATTAAAGGATCAGGAAAGGGTCAGGCAGTGAGCACAAAGAGGGACCAGAAGGTTTTGTCCAGGCGCTTCACTAGGATCTTTAGGTTAGAGGCCTTCTAGTGGCTTGAAGGTCCAGAAGCTGGCGGCCAGGGAATGTTGGGCTATGATTTGAAACCTGGAAATCTGAGCAAGTACAGGTCAGATCAAGCACAGCACACTCCATGAAGTGCCTGGAGGAGTGAGACACGTGGAAAACACGGTCCTGACGAGTTCTGTATTGTAACCTAATTCATAAATACAGAAAATGCTGGAAGTACTCCGCAGGTCAGGCAGCATCTGTGGAAAGAGAAAGCGAGTTAACAGGCTGGATTTTGTTCTCCCCCAGGCGTTGGGGTCCGTGATGGGTGGGGGCCTGAAGATGTCTCTAGGAGAGGGCCCCCACGCAGCCCAACGCTGGGAGGGCCCAGCTGGATATTACCGGTGGTGGCGAGGCCTTGTGGTGGCCTCCCCGTCGCTCGGTGACGGGACCCCCATTTAAATACTGAAATAAATTAAAATGAATGAATAAATGATACTAATGTCGCCATCTTATGCCCCATTGTGATCTTCAGCCTGGTGGCATGAGTTTCCATGCCTTTGGATCCCTGTCCGGGGAAACGAGGTGCAACACTGGTGGGGAGGGTGTGGAGGTAAATTTATCAGATTGTGGGGGGGGGGGGGGGGGGGGGGGGGCGGGGGGGGAAACAGGTCAAAGTAACATCATAGGTGTAGGAGGGGAAAGGATTGCAGTTTAAGGTTTATGCAGTTTGCGGGAGGGGAAGGTCAGGTGGACAAGGTAAGCATTTTGGGTTGGGGGGGGGAAAAGAGGACAGCCCTTTAAAAATGGCGCACAGGCAGCTGACGCCATTGACGGGGACGACTGCCTGCCCTCTCCATGTGATCGGGGCGGCTATTTAAATGAGTCACCACACGGACGATTGCAGAGGCTCCGCGACATGCGGCCCGGCCTGCACAGGCGGGCTGCCATTTTTCTCGCAGAGCAGATTCAGCCCTACATTTCAGTTTAATGGTGATCATTGACCTGAAACGTTAACTCTTTTTCTCTCTCCACAGATGTTGCTTGAATATTTCCAGCATTTTCTGTTTATATTTCAGATTTCCTACATCTGCAGTGTTCTGTTTTTGTTATATGTATCTTGTTTGCTTACTAGTTACCTTTTTAGCAAATAAATTTTTACCTGGTTAGACTGTGATATTGCACTATTGTTGGGTTGGAAGGAAGAACAGTTCATCAAATTCAGCAAAAATGAAACAACGCCAAAAGTGTGTAATTAACTAGTGGGTCTGTCAATAGCACATTTCCATTGTGATTAAAAGCAAATCTGAAGTCTTAGAAGACACTGATTCCACCTGTGCACGCATTTTCCAAATGCTGCAGGTGAATTGAGGTTGTTGAGATTGCTGTCTTACCAAGTACGAGCTGACCCACAGTGGTGGAAACAGAGACCCAACAGCTGACGCATATATTGGCACCAATCACTGAGCAGTTACACTATACCCTGGAACCAGAGTGCAATAGAAAAATTGAGTTAGTTATCTTTTAGTAGTTTCACTTCTATCGCTGCACATTACATCAGTTTTGTTCTCTATATTCAAAGATAGATCTTCAGTAAATAAGGTGCAAAAGTTCGACTGTCCCCTTTTGATAGTTAATAAAAAGTAGGGAACTAAAGATCTTTGTGCTATAACTGTAGAAGTTTAGAATGTGAAGGGTGACAGTTGCTAAAAAATCCAATAGGGAATTCAGAAGAAACTTGTTTATCCAGAGAGTGGTTAGAATGGAGAACGTGCTACCACAAAGACGAATTGAGGTGAATTGCATAGCTGCATTTAAACGGAAGCTAGATAAACACACGAGAAAGAAAGGAATAGAAGGATATATTGATGGGGTTTAGGAGCAGGGTGGGAGGAGGCTTATGTGGAGCATCAAGACTGGCATGGATCTGTTGGGCAGAATGGCCTGTTTCAGTGCTGTAAATCCTATGTAAAACTATGCATATAGAAATTGTTTCAGACATGGTTCCAAAATCCCAAAGAAAAACTAAGTCACTTTCATGCACCCTCTTTACATAAACTCCCGGCAATGCAGCAAAAGTTATCAGAGCTGTCTTTATCACATTGTCAAAGAAATTCGCAGACAGCTCACTTCTAAATATCGAGGGCTGTCCCTTATTTAATCTAAGCTTTTCCCCTGGGGACAGATTATTTAGTGTGATATACAAACTGTGCCTTTGTACAAAGGGCGCCGCTTGCTGGATCAGTTCCACAAATAGGAAATATCCTTTCTGTTTTTCTGTTAACTGTATTGCAATTTTGTAGCAGGAATGGGTTAATAAATATATTTCTAAATATTTAAATTTCTATTATTCCTTCTATCTCACACCTTGCAATGCCACATTTTGTAGAACATTAACAGCCTAGAAGAGTAATGCTTGAACTATTTAATACATTTGTTCTGTGGTTACGAACATTCAGCTGAACCTGGCAGGTTTATGATAGTTGATTTAAATTAATATACGATTTCCATGTATGACGAAATGACAGACTGAATTTTATTCGGGTGCCACGCTCCGCGGCAGTGCCCTTTAAACTCAGCGCAGCGCCCACATTCAGCAGCTGCCAAGAAGCCCCCACAATATTTTGCGCGGGGACTCATATAAATAGAGGGGGCGGAGCTGCCGCCCCTGTTGATGTAAAGGGGCAGCTGCTGTGTCCCCGGCGCCATTTTTAAAGGGCTTTAAGCCCTTACAACTTAGTTTTAATTTTTAAAGGTGCAGTTATCGATATGTTTTATTCACAATTAATAAAAATGTTGAGGCCCTTCCCCAATCCTCCCGAATGGCCATTTAAGTGTCATTTATTGTCAAAAAGTATTTTATTCCATTCTCAAAATTTCCCCCGAACCTTCCAACTTTTGACCTTTAACCCCTTCCCACCATCCCCATATCCAATAAAAATTGATTTCCCTGTTCCTCCATCCCTCCCGCCCTGAAAATGTTATTACTCCCCCCTCCCCACCAGGTTCTCGCCCGGAATGTCGTACGGAGTTCCGAAGGCACGCAAAGGCCGAATGATGGCCTTAAAGTCGGCGTGGGATAGCTTCTGCCTGCAGGTAAATTTATTTACATCTTATAGATGTTCATTTAAATATGCTGATGAAGGGCCTGCCGCCAGGCGGCGGAGGGGCTGCACCGGGTCGAGGGGGGCCTCTCCCCACAGCATTTTACCGGCCACCGTGCCGTGACCTGCGGCGTCGGGGGGGGGCTGGTAAAATTCAGCCTGATGTCTATGTATCCCTGGTATCCAGGAGAGCTGTGGGCCACAGCGAGGGTTGGGAAGGATGTATTAATTCTTTAGGTGGGTTCGACATGTGCAATTGGTTGTTAGACGAAACACAAATTTTTTACTTTTTAGATATTTCACCATCCCCCTCCCGAGCTGAGGTAAGCAGCCCATGATGGTATAAATAGCCCGGCTCCCAACCTCAATATGTTAATATGTGTGACCTTGAAAAATAGGCTAAGGTCAGAGGCACAGGCAGGGGATGTGAGAACATCCTGCCCACAGAAGATCTGCAAAGAGGAAAGTTGGTCCTAAAATATATGACTTAATGCGTCTACAATTTTAAGATTGCAAACCTTTTCTATACGTACTGAGGTACCAACATAATGGACCAAAATACCTTGAAATAATTCCATACGCATTCTAGAATATTAAAGGACAGAAATTTGGGCTCCTGGCACACGGTGACATATCTCATGCATATCAACAATGACCACAGAACCAATTCCTGCTGTACTTGATAAGCAACCTCATTCCATGTTGCTGCTGCTCCCTTTGGATACTTTGTGACTCAAACCACTTCAAAAGGTTCCCTCCTAATTTCATAACACACAAAGCAACCTCCTGTCTGCTGCTGTGTCAAAGCATTGTGACAAGGACGAAAATGCACTGGGCCATGAATATTGGGATCGGCCTGCCAGGGACTTCTGATGCTGAACCTACCCCTGTTTTTAAGGTACGGGCAGGTCCCTTAATTGTAATAGCCCAAGCAAAGGGTGCATCTCAGGTCCCTAGTTGAAATCAATCTATATTTTTATCTTAGCTATAATACACCTAGTGATTCTCCTTGCTAACTACCTCAGTGATATCTTCAAAGAGCTCTAGCAGCTTTGTTAGGTAAGATCTCCAACCTGTGATGATTACTTCTGATTGTATAAAACAGCTGATGCCCATGATTGTGAGTTCCCAGATAATCAAATACTTTGGACACAATTTCCAATCCACTGCTCCCTGGGACTGCCATCCCATTCCAGGAGAGTCTGATCACAGGATCAGCTGTTATAGGCTGGATATGCAGAAAATGACAGCTGGTCCACACGGGATCCATGCCACCGATTATGTGGCAGGCGGCCACTTAACATATTGACAGCAGCTGCCTCCCCCAATCACGTGACAGGGCAGCATTGGTGACACCGTTCACGGTATCACCTGATGCAGCAGCAGGTGCTGGGACCATTTTGAAACGTTCAAAGTAATGCAGAGTTGACCCCTAACCAGCCCCCCTCCCCATACACTAAATCATGCAGAGTTGACCATTTCCCAGCTTTTCCTGGATGGGAAAGTGAAGGCGCACGACATGCTCAAGATTGGAAACTGAAGGCAAGATCACAGGGAATTAAATTTAAATTTATGCAGAGAGCTTTCTTAAATATTTAAAGTAGGGTCCCGTCGCAGAGCGGTCGAGGTGCCACCACGGAGCCTTGTCACTGCAGGAAAGGTTGGGCCCAGCAATCCTGCCATCGGGCTCCATGGCAGCCGCTGCTGCTCCGATTCTCCATCAGAACCCGACATCAAGCTGAGAACAAAATCCAGCCCTATGTTTCCTCAATGCATACTTGAACACCAAACACCACCATGCGCAGTTGCAATTAGTACAACCTTTGGACAGACTCTTTGTGACGATTAGTTTATGATGTGCATGAGGAAGTACAGACTGAAGCACAGGTACTCCCTTCCAAGTACATAACACCACAGTGGGCCTGCTTTGCAATGGAGGATGGTGCAGCACATGGTCTTTGCTGTACAGTATCTTGCATCAGACACGTGACAGTGAAAGATGGTATCGCTAGGTTAGATGAATAGTTGTAGGTATTAAAGGCTATTGAGCAGGAAGGCAGACTCATCCTTTCATTGTGCAGAAAGGAAAGTATAAGCTACCCAAACGTAAAGCAAACAGAAACCATTCAGATCTTAGCAAAAACTAAACCAGAAAAGTAAAAAAATACACTTTAATTAGACTCAATAATATTGCCCATAATTATGCTGTTTAATCCAGCTAAGCTCTTTGATATAAACAAACTGCCCACTTCATCGAAGGAAATGTTGTTCTTGAAAAAAAGGCTGCTGCAAAGATGGTAAACAGATTTCTCGCTTTAAATTGCAGTAAAGACTTGTAGATACACATTCACATAAGCAATACGACAGGTAATTTGAAACATGTTAATGATATGAAAGCTAACTTGCATAAACTGACAACTCAACATCAACCTTGAATATAGGCGTGACAGGGGATGAACTTCCATGGGGTTCTCTCACAGTAACTTCAGTGGGTGAGTTGCATGAGCCCAAAAAATAGCATAAACATTGCCTATGCCATTTTGTCAGGGTTTCCACCAATTTTCTGCTGAAGACAATTCACAGAATTCCTGTGGAACTCCACTCTGACATGTGAAAACAAGTAGTTACACTGAAAGTCTTGTGAGGCAGGAGGCACAAAATTCCATGGGACTTTTTAAGGGGCAGAAATACAACAGGGCATCTTCCAACTTTCCAAACACTGACCCTGTCCCAAATACCAGGTCAATTTAATATCCAGGATGGGTGGCCTGCATCTATGCAGATACAACAGAGGCATCCACCCGGCTTTACTAGAAAATTGGAGTGGCCTCTAGACAATCCAAGAGAGTGAGTCTGAGGTTTTTATCAGGCCCAGGAACAAAAGAAAAAAAATTCTTAAATCACAACAGGAAATCAGGATCTTTTTTCACAAGATGATCTGTCTGAGATTAATTACCTTCGCTCCTTACCTTCAGGGCCTTCAGAAGGCTCAGAGCAGAACTCATGCTTGCTCTCCACAGACATGGGACCTACTGGCCAAAGAAAGGTAAGCGAGGTATGGCTGCACTGTTGCTGGGATATGGGGGTGAAGGTCAAGGTAATTGGATTTGTGGTGCAGGCAAATGGCACAGAAAACCTATGAATCCAAGTTCTGCTTCAAATCACAAACCCCATCCCCACCCCAGAAGGATTGAGCCACTTAAACTTCTCAGGCCTTAGAATTTAATGCCCAAGGGCTTCTTGGAACTCAAGTTGCTGGTATGCCCAGCATTTTGCCATTGCTGTTACCATTGCTGTTAAAGGGGAAAAACAGCTTTGCACAAAAATATATTTAACTGCAGTGGCAGATTTCAAAATTTTTGAAAGGTGATTTGAAAGCTTTGTCCAAGGCCTACTGTAATTTTACTTTACAAGCCAAAAATAATTCAACCTGCTTTGAGAGATTTTATTTACTTTTTAAACATTTACACAAAAGGTCCTTAGACACATTTTGTGAAGTCTTCCAATTCTGTTGCACATTACGTACAGGAGAATACAATGACCTATTTAGATTCTTGGTGCAGCTAAGGTTAAGTTGGAATTCTGGGGATTGTGGCAATTAGATGGCATCCTGTGGTTCAGCTGACTTAGGGAGATTTCCACAAACCTGCCTGCACAGTGGGTTTCATAGGGTTGGGATGTTGTCTTGAGTGGAGTTTTCTGTCAGGTCAAATGGAAGAGCTTCTTTGATAGGTTGTGACCATGGGACGGGATTTCAGTTCCCAGTCGGGATGCTGACATCGCAAAGACTTCTGAATCCTGACCCCACACCGATGGCAGAACGTGCTTCTGGCGCGATTTTCCAGATACAAATGTGCTAATTGGACAAGGGTTGCGTTCGCCGCCCAATTAGCAGCGGCAGATACGGAAGGGAGGTGGGACTAGTTTGGGACTGGGCCTGATTTAGAGGGTGAGCGACAGCCATTGCTGAGGTTGCCGTTCATCAACATTATGCAGGTGGAGGCAGAGCAGAGGGCAGCGGTTAGGGAGGGCAGGGGTTAGGGAGGGCAGCGGTTAGGGAGGGCAGGGGTTAGGGAGGGCAGCGGTTAGGGAGGCCCCCGATCCAAGGCATCCCACCCAGATTTTCTGACGAGGCAGTCCCCTGGCAGTGGACTGTGCACCAGGCAGGAGCCCCTCATCTCCCAGCCCCCTCAAATTAAAGCACCTGCCACAAGCACACGTTTTTGAAAGAAACTTATCAATGAACGCGACTACTTGGCGAGATGACACGAGAAGAAGTGCAAGAAGAGGATATTGGCAGTGCAATAGTGAGAGAAAAAGTTAGGAGGAAGTTCCATTAACTTCCCCAAAGGGGAAAGATAGCCTAACTTCTCAGGTGCAGATCCATAGAGTTACAACAGTGACAAAAGTTTAAAATTGTACAACACCTTTACTGTGGAGAGACCTCCTTCATTAGAAGTTAACTGTAAACCAGGTAAGGGAGGGTGACCGTAAAAAGGGTCTGCACTTTAAATGTCAGGCCATCCTTTCTCTCTTATTATTCTGATAAAACTTGCCAACATTGGACCATGACTTTCTACCTTTATCTTGGTCAGCACTGTGTCCTCCCTCTCCAATTCTGCACTGCAATTTGCTGCTGCTGCTGCCAATTTTGCATTCTATCTGCTGCCGGCACTGTGAGGGCCATCTCACAGTCTTAGATTAGATTAGAGATACAGCACTGAAACAGGCCCTTCGGCCCACCGAGTCTGTGCCGACCATCAACCACCCATTTATACTAATCCTACACTAATCCCATATTCCTACCAAACATCGCCACCTGTCCCTATATTTCCCTACCACCTACCTATACTAGTGACAATTTATAATGGCCAATTTACCTATCAACCTGCAAGTCTTTTGGCTTGTGGGAGGAAACCGGAGCACCCGGAGAAAACCCACGCAGACACAGGGAGAACTTGCAAACTCCACACAGGCAGTACCCAGAATCGAACCCGGGTCCCTGGAGCTGTGAGGCTGCAGTGCTAACCACTGCGCCACTGTGCCGCCCTTCGATGTTGACGGCTGCCATTTGTCTCTGTCCCAATGTCGATGAGCGCTCCCCACAATAACACCATCTCCTCCTCCATGACCTGTTTCCGAGGAGGCGTCAAACCTGAACCCCCCCACCCCGCCCCCCCACCGCCATTGGAATATCGCACTCTGCCTCTGGAACGAGCCATTAATGTGCTTGGTAAGGGCCTTAAGTGGCAAATTTAAAATATCGGACAAGCTTCAACTTTCACAGTCCCGCTGGCCTGAATGAAAATCCGAGCATGCCCAGTGTTGCATCGGGAAACCAGCATGCCAACCTGGCCAGTGGCAGGGGGGGTAGGGGGCAGGGGCTGGGGGACACCCGCCCCCGAACCCATCCTCTGCAGCTTTTGAAAATCCAGCCCCACATTCACAATCAATGCATTCTTATTGTCCAGTGGGGCAGGTTATTCACTTGTCAAGTATCTACAGAATGCGATAAATTTCAGGGCAATTATCAACAGCTCATTCAGGCTATTAAAAATCTCTGAGGTGACCAAGATGGGGTTTTGAGATGAAATGCTGCTTTTTTAATTCTTTCATGGGATCTGGGCGTCGCTGGCAAAGTCAGCATTTGTTGCCCATCCCTAATTGCCCTTGACAACTGTGTGGCCTGCTAAGCCATTTCAGAGGGCAGTTAAGAGTCAATCACATTGCTGTGGGTCTGGAGTCACATGTAGGCCAGACCAGTTAAGGACGGCAGATTTCCTTCCCTAAAGGAAATGAGTGAACCAAATGAGTTTTTATGACAATCGATGATAATTACATGGCACCATTACTGAGAGTAGCTTTCAACTTCAGCTTTTTATTTATTAATTGAAATATCCTGTGGACTGGTGTGCACTACCACGATGACCAGTTGCTACAGCAGCTTGGCAACAAGCACCAATGTCAAAAACAACAACTCACACCATCACTTGGCAGCTTCACGTACAGCACTTGTGGCAGAATCTGCCTTTCAAGTGTCAGGCAAGCCCCCCCACCTGCCAAGACTGAGGCACACATTATTTCGCCACATGAACATTAAAACTGAAAATTGCAAGCCCCTGACTGGAAAGACATTTGCATAGTAACAGACAGTGTTGGAACAAGGGACAAAGGACCACGCCCTGACACATTCAACCAAGAATGAACTTTTGATTACCAGACTTTGAAGCATTCCAGGTTAACCACTAAAATGGTCAAATACACAGAAGAAGTGGTCAGACCAGTTTTGGTCACCTGACCAACTGTTGGAGCTTTTTTTGAATTTGAACTTCCAACAGGGAAAGAAATCAGAAAGCTGTTTTTTCCTGGACTGAGAACCTCTCTCTCCTGTCTGCTCTCATCTTGATCGCACCAGCATCGGAAACCATTGAAGACATATGAACACTAAGAAAGAAAAAACTCCTACAATGAAAAAGGTTTAAGAATAATACTGGGTCCCAACAAAAAGCAAGACTACCTACAACCAAGGATTACAGCGAGCTCGAAGCACAGTAAAAACCCCTCTTCAGAGATTGCCTCAAACTTTTTTTTTCCTACTCTTTTCTGTCTCCATATTTTCATGTGTGTATAGTGTGTGCATGCTAGTGTTTGCGCATCATATATCCGTAGGCATTAACCGTATTAGAGTTTAAGTTAGTTTAATAAATTTCACTTTCCTTCTTTAAACCTGAGACAAACCTGGTGTGCTCATTTCTTTGCCTTATAATTGGAAAGCTGTGAACAAGGATTCACAAAGGGGGACCTCAAAACATAGTGTGTTTAAAATTAAACCCTGTTACAATAAGACCAGGTGAAGACAGCAAGAGACCCCTAGACACCTTTCTCATCTGGTCGTAACACAAGGATTGGCCTTCACAACCATCAACAAAGGTGCACTAAGAGAAGACACACCACCTAAATGGATTGTTTGCTGTGTGTCCATCATCTTTCGTACATGGAAGGATGTCAACTAATTGATTAATTGAATTTAAATTCCACCAGCTGCCATGGTGGTATTTGAACCTGTGTCTCAAGAGCATTAGCCTAGGCCTCCAGATTATTAGTTCAATGACATTACCACTACGCCACCATCTCGTTTACCAAGATGCCATCTTGTTAAAGGAGTTGAAGCTTGCACCGAGAATGGCTGCCCAGAAGATGATTAAGCAATTGATTGAGCATTAGCAGGCACCTTAAGTGGCAATAAGGAGCTGCAGGGCATTTTGATGGCTGGCACTTAGTGGTGGCGTAGTCACTGGACTTGTAAACCAGAGGCCCAGGTTAGTGCTCTGGGGACATGGGTACAAATCCCACCATGGCAGATGGTGAAATTTGAATTCAATTAATAAATCTGGAATTTAAAAAAAATCTAGTCCAATGGTGACCATGAAGCCTTTGTTGATTGTTGTAAACACCCATCTGGTTCACTTCTGTTTCTGCATAGGGCTGTTGTGTGAAGTCCTCTAGTTCAGCCATGGCCATTTCCCACTACTTAATTATTTTTACCAGTACTCTGAGCAATTGAAGTATAGGCACTGACTGCGCACAAGGCACACCTGAAGGCCTGATTATTATGTTAATGAATAGAGGTTCCCATAATGCGATTCCCCAGGCCTAACTAGAGCCTTATATAGAGCTTATATAAAATGGATGAAGATAGGTAGGCTTGTTGCTTTCATTTTGGTCTGTTGATAGATTGCTTTTTTGTTGCATTCCTTAGCATATCACTTTATATGTGCTGTTTTGAAGTTGTTTGAAAAGAAAGAACTTGCATTTATATAGCGCCTTTCACAACCTCAGGATGTCCCAAAGTGCTTTACAGCCAATGAAGTACTTATTGAAATTTAATCACTGTTATAATGTAGGAAACACAGCAGCTAATTTGCAGACCACACAATCCCACAAGCAGATCATCTATTTTAGTGATATTGGTTGAAGGATAAATATTGGCCAGGATGCCGTGAAAAACTCCCCTGATCTTCCAAATATGTACTTATGCGAGCAGGATACAATATCCTTAGCTATCCATAGCTTGGCAGCCTGAGTTGGAATAAAGGTGGCACAGAGGACTGGTGCAGAATGAGTCATAACTGCTGCCAGGATACACCTGCATAATGTGTCTTCTGTAGTTGCAAACCAGCGTATGTGGAGCGAGTGCAATCCCTTTTGATAGATAGTGATGCCAGGCTGATGATAGGAAGCATGTAAAGCAATGTGCGTGCTGAAAATGGCACCTTGCACCATGGGAAAGCCTGGCATGTGTCCAAAACTTGTGCTCTCTCTCATCCTGCTTCGCTCTGTCAATAGAGAAGGAGATGTAGACTTTACTCCTGGTGTGGAGAGCCTCAGTGACCTCCCTGATACATAGGTGTACTGTGGACTGTCAGATGTTACTCGTGCCACCTGTTGCAGCCTGAACGGAGATCATGCCATAAAGGTTGAGGGCAATGCTGACCTTCACAGTCAGAAACAGTGCTGTCTATACCCTGGTTTAAGGCTGGAGTTAAGGCTGCAACAGATGACATAGCTTGATAACAGCCACCTTGGTGAAGTGAAGACGCCTTACACATTGCTCTTCAGTGAAGTTGATGTAGGAAAAGTACTCCCTGAAGATCCTTCGAGGATACAGCTTTCTGTTCAGTGCCCTCCTTCTTCCTTTCCTGCTCTGTAGTGTCTTTCTTGCTGTTCACCCTCACCCTCTATTCCCAAAGACATCCCTACCAGACCACCCATGTCTGCAACCAGACAATTCATGAGGCAAAGAGCAACAATAGTACAAAAGCAGCAAAATCCCTCTATGTGAACTTTCAAGAGTAATAGAACACAAAAAATGCATAGAAGAGATAAGCAGAAATAAACTAGCAATTAACCTGTAAGTCCTGCATGTGCCTTTAAATAGATTCACCAGACATAAATTATGAGGACAGCTAGCAATAACCTGCCTTGTATTGCCTTTTCAGAAAGATGAGGGGTGATCGAACTGAGGTGTTTAAAATGATAAAAGTGTTTGATAGTTTCTCTGTAGCTACCCTATTTCCTGTGGTGGGGATATCCAGAACAAGGAAACACAATCTTAAAATTGGAGCGAGACCGTTTAGGAGTGGAATCAGGAAGCACTTTTTCCACACAAAGGGTATCTGAAATTCTCTCCCCAAAAAGGCTTTGGAGGATTTGCATCAATTGAAATTTTTTAAGACTGAGCTCAAAAGATTTTTACAAGGTAAGGATATCAAGGGATATGGATCAAAGGCGGTTAAACGTATTTCAGATGCATATCTGCCACGATGTAACTGAATGCTGGACACGCTCAAGGAGCTTGATGCCCTACTGATGTTCTGATGTGACCACACATGCCTCAGCCTCCAATGCAATTTCATTTGTGAATAGAAATGGGCCACCACTCCATACACCCTCAGGTGGTCTCCAACCATGAGAACAAAATTATGTATGTTACATCCATTACCCTGGAAATCCCATGATTTCTTTATCCGATGTTAGTCCCTGGTGCAGTTACTGAACAAACTTCAAGAGCGCCTGCTGTGGCCAAGGTTAGCATTGCAGCCATGGATTACGTCATGACTTCCCACTCATGAAAGGATCAAGAATGAGAGGGCACAAACTTAAGTTAATTGGCAAAAGAAGCAAAGGCGACATAAGGGAAAACTTTTTCACGCAGTTAAGGTCTGGAATACACTGCCTGAGAGTGTGGTGGAGGCAGGTTCAATCAAGGCATTCAAGAGGGAATTAGAGAGTTATCTGATAAGGAAGAATGTGCAAGGTTAAAGGGAGATGATGGGGGAATGGCACTAAGTGAATTGCCCATTCGGAGAACTGATGCAGACACGATGGGCTGAATGGCCTCCTTTTGTGTTGTAACAATTCTGTGATTGTGACTTTATTTCCCCAGGCCATGATCTGTGAAGAGACATAATAAACAGAGTGATAGGCCAGAATTTTGCGCTTGTCGGATGGGAGCTGTCCAGCAACCAAAAAGTCAGCGGCAAGCCCGCCTCCGCCAGGCCTGGGGATCCAGACCAGATTTTACAGTCCCCAGGCCCTTAATTGGTCTTCGGTGGGACCTCCACCTCATTGAGGCAGGAAGTCCCACCTAATGGAGCTGCCGGCCAATCAGCGGGCTGGCAGCTCTTAGTCCCAGCAGCGCCAAAGGGAGCAGTGGCCACTGCTGGGACTGCAACTCAGCTTCCAAATCAAGATGAGAGAGAGGACGGAAAAGAGGTAAGTTTTTGGGACCTCGCTGGGGGTGATCAGTCGGGCCCCAGCAAGGCAATGGGGGTCAAATAGGGGGGAGTCGGGGGGGGGGGTGCAGGACCCTTTCCAGGACGTCAGAAGACTGACTTTTTATAGGAGGTTTTTCTCGGGCCTGGGTCGCCCACCTGCCCATGGTAAAATCTCCGTGGCAGCGGGCGGAAGCCCTTAATTAGCTGTTAACTGGCCACTTAAGGGCTTTGATTAGCCTGGGGTGGGAGGGCTGTTTCCCAGTGCGGAGGTGGGAGCGGTTCGGGAAGGGGCCCTGAGCCTCCCACTCCATTTTACGCCCCCCGCCACCAGCCCACTGCTGTGTGGGGCGGGGGGGGGGAGGGGGGGGCATAAATTTCCGGCCATAGTGTAATACTGCTTCAACATCCTCACGTATTGATTGTGAAGCTTGGGTAGATTAAGGGAAGTGTTAAACTAAAGCCTGGTAAAGTCTCCTAGATCACTGTTGCTTGCTGCGTCCTGTGCCATTTCCATCTCTGAGAGGCCTGGAAAACCATAGGAGGCTGCAGGATAAGAATCATTGATTCCAAAAGCCATTCAGAATAACTTAATACCGGACTCTTTCTCTTATCCTATCCTCTGCAATAACCTTTGCACTTCCAGCCCAATTATATGCCTTTGCCCGGCCACACTAATTCAACTCTTCAGCAAATATTTTATTTCAGAAAATGTTGTGTGCCTTTGAATCTATTGCCTGCAGTCATGGTGTTTCCCTTTTTTAAGTATGTCTAGTTATTGCTTGCCAAACTAATCTAGTGCTTCTTCTTAGTGTAACTCCTGTAAACGTTTGAGGTGGCAGGGTGTCTCAAAGGACCTCTTTGGATTGAGCTGACTGTTAACCTGTGAACATGGCCCTAGGGTGATCCTGCTTCAGATCTACTTTTATTATTCACTCACAGTGATATGAAAACCCCACATGCCAAATGGGAAGTATTAATTTCATTGATTGGAACTTTGCCTCAGACTTCTACTGGCAATTCTTACAAATAACTTCTTTTAAAAAGAGTAACTGGCAGCCAAAATGACCACGGAAATTTGCATATGAAACAGCAACGGAGTAGACCGGAGAACACGTGACTGAGGCAAACTGGCCAGAACAATGGGGTGTTCCCTGATTAAATTATCTAAGATGGCTTTCTCAACACAGTCATCAACAACCATTGACACCCATTGACTTTGAAAGAGCCAACCCCCACCAAGTGTGACTGGACAGCCTAAGGGGGGTTAAGGTTTGAATCTCAGAGAAAATTCCAGAAGGATCCCATTAAAACACAAAGAGGTGGTAATGTCATGTGACTGCTTGTGCAACTCTGGAGACATTATGAGTTGTGACTGAGACAGCAGACACTAACTGTAAGCCAGCAACAGAGCAGCACTCTCTCTCGCCCTCTCCCCAGAGAATGCCCAGTTGCAGCCGGTAAAGCCAAGTCTACAGACCACCACAGCCAACAACTAGGATACAAGGATCACCCCGCCCCGCCTTCCAGAGCCTGAGAAGTAAGCCTGAACAGTGCACGTGGCCCAGCGAGGACTTCAGGACTGCAATTTCAACTAAGGATCTGGGACTACTGAACTGTATTTAAATTCCATTTATTTGAGATTCTACTCCAACCACCCAACTCTGTTTTCCCTCTGTAATCTACATGTGTGTGTGTGTTTGTCTCTTGTGTGAATGTGAGCGTGGATGCGTAGCGTATTTTAGTAAGTTTAACCGGTTTAGAGTGATAAGGATAATAAACTTACATCTTTCTTGTTTAAACTCAAGAAAACCTGTCTGATTGGTTCTTTGGCAATTATATTAGAGGAATAGGAGCAAGCGCTCACTGAAGTGGTAAGGTCAATCACTGTGTTAAAAAGGATAAACCTTGATGCGGTCAAACCACAGACAGGGCGAAAGGGGAACCTGAGACCCCCCTCCTCATCTGGTCGTAGCGACAGGATGTGGGCATTGATGGAAAGGCTCCATTTATTGCTGATCCCTAGTTGGGCTGAGTGCGCCGTCTTATGGTGGTTTGAGACAATGGAAGTTGTAGAGTTAAGAGTCAATCACATTGCTGTGGGACATTCAGGCGAGAAAGGGTGAGAATAGCAGATTTCCTTCTCTAAAAAGACAGATATGGGGGCAGCCTAGCCTTAACTGTTATTTTTTATTCATTCATGAGATGCGGGCATTGCAGGACAAGGCCAGCATTTACTGCCCATTCCCAATTGCCCTCGAGAAAGTGGTGGCAAGCCGCCTTCATGAACTGCTCTAGTCCATTTGGTGTAGATACACCACAGTGATGTTAGGGAGGGAGATCCAGGATTTTGACCCAGCGACAGTGAAGGAACAGTGATATAGCGCCCAAGTAAGGATGGTGTGTGACTTGGAGGGGAACCTGCAGGTGGTGGTGTTCCCATGCGTCTGCTGCCCTTGTTCTTCTAGCTGGTAGAGATCACGGGTTTGGAAGGTGCTGTTGAAGGAGCCTTGGAAAGTTGCTGCCGTGCATCTTGTAGCTGTTACACACTGCTGCCACTGTGCATCGTTGGTGTGAAATCATCAGCCAACATCCCCACTTCTGACCTTATGTCGGAAGGAAGGCCATTGATGAAGCAGTTGAAGATGGTTGGGGCTAGGATACTAACCTGGGGAATTCCTGCAGCAATGTCCTGCAGCTGAGATGATTGGCCTTCAACATCTTCCTCTGTGCTCAGAATGACTCCAATCATTGGCGAGTTTTCCCCGATTCCATTGGCTTCAATTTTACTTGGGCTCCTTGATGCCACTCTCGGTTAAATCCTGCCTTGTTGTCAAGGGCAGTCACTTTCACCTCACCTCTTGAATTCAGCTCTTTTGTCCATCTTTGGACCAAGGCTGTAATGCGGTCTGAAGCCAAGTGACCCAGCTGGAACCCAAAGTGATGACACCTTAAATCACTTTACTGATGATTGAGAGTAGACTGATGGGGTGGTAATTGGCTGGGTTAGATTTGTTCTGCTTTTTGTGGACAGGTCATAACAAGGCAATTTTCCACATTTTTGGGTAGATGTCAGTGTTGTAGCTGTACTGGAATAGCTTGGCTAGGTGCGTGGCTAGTTCTGAAGCACAGTATCCAGTGCCTTCACCCGTTTCTTGACATCACGTAAAGTTAATCGATTTGGCTGAAGACTGGCATCTCTGATGCCGGGGACCTCAGAAAGAGGCCGAGGTGGATCACCCACTCAGCACTTCTGGCTAATGATGGTTGTAAATGCTTCAGCTTGCCTTTTGCACTGATGTGCTAGGTTTCCCTATCATTGAGAATGGGAATATTTGTGGAGCTGCCTCCTCCTCTGGTTATTTGCTTAATTGTCTACCAACATTCACGACTGCATGTGGCAGGACTGCAGAGCTTCGATCTGATCTGTTAGTTGTGGGATCGCTTAGCTCTGTCTATAGAAGGCGGCTTCCATGGTTTAGCATGCATATCGTACTGTGTTGTAGCTTCACCAGGTGGGCATCTCATTTTCAGGTAGACTTTCTGCTTCTCCTGGCATGCTCTCCTGCACTTCTTGTTGAAACAGGGTTGATCACCTGGCTTAATGGCAATGGTAGAGTAAGGGATATGTTGGACTATGAGGTTATTGATTGTGGTTGAATATAATTCTGCTGCTGCTGATGGTCCACAGTGCTTCATGGAGATTTTTTAAAAATTAGTTCATGGGATGTGAGCATTGCTGGCAAGGCCAGCATTTGTTGTTCATTCCTAATTGCCTTTGAGAAGGTGGTGGTGAGCTGCCTTCTTGAATCGCTACATTCTATCTGATGTTGGTACACAGCACTGTTAGGGAGGGCGTTCCAGGCTTTTGACCCAGAATCACAGAATTGTTACAGCTGTTACAACCGAGGTGGGAGGAGTGCAGTCTTTTCTAGTCACAACATATATTTTTAAAATAGTCATTTGGTAGTACAGCACTCGAGAATTGCTGAAAAGAGACATGCTGTCAAAGCTTTTTGTCTTCAACTCATCAGGACAATATGCAAGAATAACCAATGTAAGGGAAAACAACAACTTATACTACATGAGAGTGCTGATTGGTTGGCAAGTGAACTTTGATTGGTGGAGGCGTTGCCATGGAGAATGTACCAGTTTACTGTGACTGACAGTTAACTGCCAAATATTGTTTGAAATTTAAACCAGGCAGCTTGACTCTGATTGGTGAAGGAATTGCCCTGAGGAATGAACCAGCGAATGGCTGTCACTTATTTTGTTCAGCTGAAACAGGTGCATTGCATGTACATGTTCTTTCTGTCTGCAAAGAACAGGGCCGCGTGTATTAATATTTTAAAAATGTTTACCCAGTTACAGATTCGGTCAATCATTCACTCTTTATCCCAGAATAAAATACACCACCAAGGTTTCTTTAATAAACAACAAAATTATCAGTTATCAAACAAGACTTATCCAGTAATGAAGCAAAGCATTAACACAGATTGAAAAATGAACGTTCCCTTTTTAAATTCCCCATACACACACTCACACTGAAAAAAAACACAGAAATTCTCTCTGCCGAGGTCTGTTACAAAATAAGACAAAAAAAATACTTTGGCCAAATACTTGCTAATTCTTGAAGAAAAAAGAGAAGATAAGGAAAGAGGTCAGTTGTCGCTTTTGGGTCTGGCATCTGGGTATATGGAGACGGGTTACTGGGATCTTTTCTTAAGCAGTTCTTTTCAGGTGGCGTTGAGAATTAAGCTAGCAGGTTTTTCCAGCTTCCCAGGAGAGATGCAGCACCAGGGATTTTAGTTCTCCCACACTGGATCTTTGCAGGGTTTCTTCAAAGAGGTAGAGGAAGAGGTGAGCTGCATGCTTTCTTTTTCCTTGGCAGGCAAAACACAAACTGTCTTCAAAACAGTTCACACCCCCAACTGAACTGAAAACAATATCCAAACCTCAAACAGAATGTCAACCTTCTGACCTCCATAAACCTTGACATGTGGCTTCTCTGTAATCATCTTCCCCAGGTCACCAAAGTTTCTTTTGATTACCGAGCCCAAAGCACATGATTTCCAGCAAAGGCTGTTTTCAAACAACATCTCAGTGTCCTTTCAGTGAACTGTCAACAGCAAAGCAAAGTCCAGCATTTATGAGATCTTCAGCCTTCCAATGAAGCCATCTCCACAATTTAAATGAGTCCTCAAAAATTTTTTTAAAATGGAAGCACTTTCGTCACAGTGCAGAAGGTGGTCAATCGGCCCATCCTGTCTGCACCAGTACTCCAAATGAGCATTTCACCTGGTGCCACTTCCCCGCCTTCTCCCTGTAACCCTGCACATTCCTCCATTTCAGATAACAGTCCAATTCCCTTTTGACTGCTTCAATTGAACCTGCCTCCACCACTCTCTGCATGAAAAAGTTTTCCCTCATGTCGCTTTTGCTTCTTTTACCAATTATTTTAAATCTGTGCTCTCTCGTTCTCGATCTTTTCATGAGTGGGAACAGTTTCTCTCTATCTGCTCTATCCAGACCCCTCATGATTTTGAATACCTCTATCAAATCTGCTCTCAGCCTTATCTTATCCAAGGAAAAAGGTCCCAACTTCTCCAATCTATCTTCATAACTGAAGTTCCCCATCCCTGGAACCATTCTCGTGAAACAGTTCTGCACCCTCTCTAATGCCTTCATAACCTTCCTAAAGTGTGGTGCCCAGAACTGGATGCAATACTCCAGCTGAGGCTGAATTGGTGTCTTATACAAGTTCAGTACAACCTCCTTGCACTTGTACTCTATCCCTCTATTAATAAAGCCCAGGTATGTTTTATTGACTGCCCTTTCAACCTGTCCTGCCACCTTCAATGACTTATTCACATACACACCCAGGTCCCTCTGCTCCTGTGCCCCCTTTAGAATTGTACCATTTATTTTAAATTGTCTCTCCATGTTCTTCCTACCAAAATGCATCACTTCACACTTCTCCGCATTGAACTTCATCTGCCACCTGTCCGCCCATTCTACCAACTTGTCTATGTCCTTTTGAAGTTCTACACTATCCTCCTCACAGCTCATAATGTTTCCAAGTTTCAAATCATCCACAAACTTTGAAATTGTGTCCTGTACACCAAGGTCTAAGTCATTAATATATATCAGGAAAAGCAAGGGTCCCAAGACTGATCCCTGGGGAACTCCACTACAAACCTTCCTCCAGCCTGAAAAACATCCATTAATCACTACTCTTTGTTTCCTTTGTTGACCCAGCGACTGTGAGGAACGGTGATATAGTTCGAAGTAAGGATGGTGTATAACTTGGAGGGGAACGCAGGTGGTGGTGTTCCCATGTGTCTACAGCCCTTGTTGATAAAGGTTGTATGTTTGAAAGGCTCTATTGAAGGAGCTTGGTGAGTTGCTGCAGTGCATTCTTGTTTATGGTACACACTGCTGCCACTGGGCTAGATTTAGTGGAACATACGAATTAGGGGCTGGAGTAGGCCACTCGGTCCCTTGAGCCTGCTCCTCCATTCAATAAGATCATGGCTGATCTGATTGTAAGCTCAACTCCACATTCCCACTTACCCCCAAATAACCTTCCACCCCCTTGCTTATCATGAATCTATCTACCTCTGCCTTAAAAATGTTCAAAACTCTGCTTCCACCGCCTTCTATGGAAGAGCTTTCCAAAGACTCATGACCCTTGAGAGAAAATATTTCTCCTCCTCTCTGTCTTAAATGGACGACCCCTTATTTTTAAACAGTGACCCCTAATTCTAGATTCTCCCACAAAAGGAAACATCCTTTCCACATCCACCCTGTCAATACCCCTCAGAATCTTATATGTTTCAATCAAGTCGTCTCTTACTCTTCTAAACTGCAGGGGATACAAGCCTAGCCTGTCCAACCTTTCTTCATAACACAACCCACTCATTCCAGATATTAGTCTAGTAAACTTTCTCTGAACTACTTCGAATGCATTTACATCCTTCCTTAAATAAGGAGACCAATACTGTACACAGTACTCTAGATGTTGTCTCACCAATGCCCTGTATAGCTGAAGCATAACCTCCCTACTTTAGTATTCAATTCATCTTGCAATAAATGATAACATTCTATTAGCTTTCCTGATTACTTGCTGTACCTGCATCCTAACCTTTTGTGATTCATACACTAGGACACCCAGATCCCTGTGCATCTCTCACCATTCAGATAATATGCTTCTTTTTTATTCTTCCTGCCAAAATGGATAATTTCACATTTTCTCACATTATATTCCATTTGCCAGATCTTTGCCCACTCACTCAACCTATCAATATCCCTTTGTAGCCTCCTTTTATCCTCTTCACAACTTACTTTCCTACCTATCTTTGTGCCATCAGCAAATATAGCAACCATATCTTCGGTCCCTTCATCCAAGTCATTTATATAAATTGTAAAAAGTTGATCCCTGTGGCATACGACTCACTACATCTTGCTAACCAGAAAATGACCCTGTTAGCTAGCCAATCTTCTATCCATGCTAAAATGTTACGCCCTACACCATGAGTTTTTATTTTCTGCAATAACCTTTGATGTGGCACCTTATCAAATGCCTTCTGGAAACCTAAGCACCGTACATCCACCTGTTATCCCTTTATCCACAACACGTTACTTCTTCAAAGAACTCCAATAAATTGGTTAAACATGATTTCCCTTTCACAAAATCATGTTGACCTTGAATTTTTCTAATTGTCCTGCTAGAACGTCTTTAATAATAGCTTCTAACATTTTCCCTATGGCAGCTAACTGGCCTGTAGTTTCCTGCTTTCTGTCTCCCTCCCTTTCTGAATAAAGGAGTTACATTGGCTATTTTCCAATCTAATGGAACTTTATCCGAATAAGGGAATTTTCAAAATCAAAACCATCGCATCAACTATCTCACTAATCACTTCTTTTAGGACCCTAGGATGAAGTCCATCAGGACCCGGGGACTTGTCAGCTCGCAGCTCCAACAATTTTCTCATTACCAGTTCCCTGGTGATCGGAGTTGGTGGAGCTCCTGGCACAGGGCTGAAAAGGCAGTGGGAAACCCGCCTCTGCCATTCAGAGCCACCCGCCCCCACACCCCTAGTAGTAGACTTCTTAAGGGCCTCAATTGGCCTCTGGGTGGGAAGGCCATTGTCGGCCTATCCTGCTCTAATTTCGGTACGACGGGCCCTCCGCCCCCGTCTCCTAGCCTGTCTCTGGAGGGCTGATTAAATCCAGCCCACTGTGTGCAGGTGGTGAAGGCAGTGAATGTTTAATGTGGTTCATGGGGTGCCAATCAAGCGGGCTGCTTTGCCCTGGATGGTGTCGAGCTTCTTGAGTGTTGTTGGAGCTGCGCTCATCCAGGAAAGTGGAGAATATTCCCTCACACTCCTGATTTGTGCCTTGTTGCCCAGTTTTGAGCTGCTACATCTGATCTGAATCTAACCCATTCAACACAAGATAGTGCCACACAACACAATGTTTGAAGATGAACTTAATCTCCACAAGGACTGTCTGGTGGTGACTCCTACCAATACGGTCATGCAACAGGACTTGCTGAAATCACCCACCCAGAGTTAATTCTATGCCTTTGATACCCTCTGCTTCTTCCATGTGGTGTTCAACATGGAGGAGCACTGATTTACCAGCAAGGGGAGGGTGACAGGTGGTAATAGCCAGAGGTTTCCTTGCCTATGTTTATCCTGATGCCATGACAGTTCATGAAGTTTGGAGTCAATGTTGAGGATGCCCAAAGCCACTCCCTCTTGATTGTCTACCACTGTGCTCCCACCTCTGGTGAATGGTAATGGAGGAGACTGGGGCTTCGGCTGTAAGGTATGATTAAGTGAGTATGACCATATCAGGTTGTTGCTTGACTAGGCTATGGGACAGCTCTCCCAATTTTGGCACATCCCACATTAGTGAGGAGAACATTGCAAGGTTCAGTGGGTCATTTGCAATGTTGGGTGGTCTGTCTGGTTTTATTCTTATTCAACTTTTCTGTAGTGGTTTGATACCTACAGTTTAGTCAAGAGTCAACCACATTGCCATAGGTCTGGAGCCACAGGGTGGTCAGACTGGGTAAGGACAGATTTCCTTATGGTAGTTTCATGATCATCATTACTGATTAATTAATTAATTTAAAATTCCCCCAGCTGTCATGGTGGGACTTGAACTCATGTCACCAAAGCCTCTGGATTACGAGTCTAGTAATGCTGCCACTACACTCCCATTCCTCTGGCCCATGTGAAGTTATTGGAGAAGGCTGGAAAAATGGTGTGAATGGAGAAAGGAGACAATACCATCATACATTACCAAGTCTCGCCTGGTTTTACTCCTGGCCTCTATGTTACTATGTTTGCTAATGCGTGAGTGTTATGACCAGGTGGGAAAGGTGTCGAGGGGACTGTTACTATCTTCACCTGGTCTTACTATAACAGAATTTAATTTTAAACACACTGTGTTTTGAGCTCCCCTTTTTATGAATCCTTGTTCACAACTTTCCAATTATATGACAAAGAAAGAAATTCACACAGGCTTTCTGAGGTTTAAAGAAGATGAAATTTTATTAAAACTTAAACTCTAATATGGTTCACGCCTATGGATATACAACACGCCCACGCTAGCATGCACACGTGATATAGAAACAGAAAAGAGAAGAGGAAAATAGAGTAGAGAGGGGTTTGAGGCAATATCTTGTTACAGTGCTTCGAGCTCACTGTAGTCCTTTTGTAAGTAGTCTTGCTTTTCGTTGGGGCCCGGTTGTCTTCTTAAAACCTTGTTCACGTAGAAAACTTTTCTCTCTTTGAGTTTCACGTGTTTTCACAAGATTCAGTTCCGTGGGAAGGAGATGGAAGCAGGCAGACAGGAGAGGAGGTAATTCTTGCTTCAGTTCCAGGAAAGATCATTACTCCATGAGCACACAGCTTTGTCTGATTTCAAATCCTTTGTTGGAAGTTCAAATTTTCTGCAACAGCCAGTTAGTCATGTGACTAAAACTGGTCTGACCACTTCTTCTGTGCATTGGGGAAGCAACGACTGCTAGTTCTATACAAATGTCCTTCCAGTCAGGGACTTGCAATTATAAGTTTTAATGTTCATGTGGCAAAACAATGTATGCCTCAGTCTTGGCAGGTGGGGAGTTTGCCTGACACCTCCACACCCAGGGGAATGAAATGCAATTTGACGAAAAATGGCGCATTTTGAGAGAAATATAAGATACAGAAAGAAAAACCATGCATCTCTCTCATTCATTTCCATTTATTCACCAATCTTAAAGCTTATTTCATCCGGGATTCTTCCTGGACTTCCTTTAAACTGTCCTCTTGGTCACTTTTTCCCCTTCTCTTTCTAAACTTTTGCCAGCCATGTGCCTACCTGTCCCTTTTTGTCCTTACAGTTCAGCAGTCCTCTGCTAGAGGGTCCTCCAGAAACAGGCCCTTCAGCCCATCTTATCTGTGCAGGCCATCAAGCACCTATCTTTTCTAATCCCATTTTCCAGCACTCGGCCTGTAGCCTTGTATGCTATGGCCTTTCAAGTGCTCATCTAAATACTTCTTAAATGTTGTGAGGGTTCCTGCCTCTACCACCTCTTCAGGTAGGGCATTCCAGATTCCAACCACCTTCTGGGTGAAAAATCTTTTCCTCAAATCCCCTCGAAACCTCATGCCCCTTACCTTAAATCTATGCCCCCTGGTTATTGACCCCTCCGCTAAGGGAAAAAGTTTCTTCCTATCTATTCTATCAATGCCCCTCATAATTTTGTATACCTCAATCAGGTCCCCTCTCAGCCTTCTTTGCTCAAAGGAAAACAACCCCAGCCTATCCAGTCTCTCCTCATAGCTGAAATGCTCCAGCCCAGGCAACATCCTGGTGAATCTCCTCTGCACCCTCTCCAGTGCAATCACATCCTTCCAATAGTGTGGTGCCCAGAACTGTACACAGTACTCCAGCTCTGGCCTAACTAGTGTTTCATAAAGCTCCATCATAACCTCCCTGCTCTTATATTCTATGCCTCGGCTAATAAAGGCAAGTATCCCATATGCTGTATATTGGGCGGCACAGTGGCGCAGTGGTTAGCACTGCAGCCTCACAGCTCCAGCGACCCCGGTTCAGTTCTGGGTCCTGCCTGTGCGGAGTTTGCAAGTTCTCCCTGTGACCGTGTGGGTTTCCGGTGGGTGCTCCGGTTTCCTTCCACAGCCAAAGACTTACAGGTTGATAGGTAAAATGGCCATTGTAAATTGCCCCTAGTATAGGTTGTGATAGGAGAATGGTGGGTATGTGGTAGGGAATATGGGATTAATATAAATGGGTGGTTGATGGTTGGCACAGACTCGGTGGGCTGAAGGGCCTGTATCAGTGCTGTATCTATCTATGACTCTATGCCACTTTATCTACCTGTGCCACTGCCTCAATATCTATGGACAAGGTCCCTCTGATCTTCTGTACTTCCTAGGGTGCTACCAGCCATTGTATATTCCCTTGCCTTGTTAGGCCTCCCAAAATGCATCACCTCACACTTCTCAGGATTAAATTCCATTTGCCACTGCTCCATCCATCTTACCAGCCCATCTATATCACCCTGTAATCTAAGGCTTTCCTCCTCATTATTTACGACACCACCAATTTTTGTGTCATCCTCGAATTTACTGATCATACCTCCGATATTTGCGTCTAAATCATTAATGTACACTATAAACAGCAAGGGTCCCAGCACCGATCCCTGTGGTACACCACTGGTCACAGGCTTCCACACGCAAAAACAACCCTCAACCAGCAGCCTCTGCCTCCTGCCACCATGGGATCGGAACTCCTGCCCCCACCATCACCAACTGGACTTTAAAACTGGACTTTGTGGAGTACGGAGAAGGAACCCCAACCCCCACGGATACCAGTACTGTGAATAAGAGCCAAACCTCAACACAAAGCACACAGAGGCAGGTCGCATTCCAATGAGTCAATTTTCAAACATCCCAACATCACAACAGAACTGAAACTGTTAAAGGACTGGAATTTGGGACATTATCATAACAGTGACACAGGATAACTGCCATCATGTTAAGTAATCGGGAAGGCCATTGTTGCAACTAACTGGCCCCAGAGCACAGCATTCACTCCTGTCAAGACAGGAGAGAAACCTCTTTCATGGATATTAACTGCAACAACTACCGTGGAATCTCCCTGCTCACCATAGTGGGGAAAGTCTTTGCTCGAGTCGCTCTGAACAGGCTCCAGAAGCTGGCCGAGCATGTCTACCCTGAGGCACAGTGTGGCTTTCGTGCAGAGAGATCGACCATTGACATGCTGTTCTCCCTTCGTCAGATACAGGAGAAATGCCGTGAACAACAGATGCCCCTCTACATTGCTTTCATTGATCTCACCAAAGCCTTTGACCTCGTCAGCAGACGTGGTCTCTTCAGCCTACTAGAAAAGATCGGATGTCCACCAAAGCTACTAAGTATCATCGCCTCATTCCATGACAATATGAAAGGCACAATTCAACATGGTGGCTCCTCATCAGAGCCCTTTCCTATCCTGAGTGGTGTGAAACAGGGCTGTGTTCTCGCACCCACACTTTTTGGGATTTTCTTCTCCCTGCTGCTTTCACATGCGTTCAAATCCTCTGAAGAAGGAATTTTCCTCCACACAAGATCAGGGGGCAGGTTGTTCAACCTTGCCCGTCTAAGAGCGAAGTCCAAAGTACGGAAAGTCCTCATCAGAACTCCTCTTTGCTGACGATGCTGCTTTAACATCTCACACTGAAGAGTGCCTGCAGAGTCTCATCGACAGGTTTGCGTCTGCCTGCAATGAATTTGGCCTAACCATCAGCCTCAAGAAAACGAACATCATGGGGCAGGACGTCAGAAATGCTCCATCCATCAATATTGGCGACCACGCTCTGGAAGTGGTTCAAGAGTTCACCTACCTAGGCTCAACTATCACCAGTAACCTGTCTCTAGATGCAGAAATCAACAAGCGCATGGGTAAGGCTTCCACTGCTATGTCCAGACTGGCCAAGAGAGTGTGGGAAAATGGCGCACTGACACGGAACACAAAAGTCCGAGTGTATCAGGCCTGTGTCCTCAATACCTTGCTCTACGGCAGCGAGGCCTGGACAACGTATGCCAGCCAAGAGCGACGTCTCAATTCATTCCATCTTCGCTGCCTTCGGAGAATACTTGGCATCAGGTGGCAGGACTATATCTCCAACACAGAAGTCCTTGAAGCGGCCAACACCCCCAGCTTATACACACTACTGAGTCAGCGGCGCTTGAGATGGCTTGGCCATGTGAGCCGCATGGAAGATGGCAGGATCCCCAAAGACACATTGTACAGCGAGCTCGCCACTGGTATCAGACCCACCGGCCGTCCATGTCTCCGCTATAAAGACGTCTGCAAACGTGACATGAAATCGTGTGACATTGATCACAAGTTGTGGGAGTCAGTTGCCAGCATTTGCCAGAGCTGGCGGGCAGCCATAAAGACGGGGCTAAATTGTGGCGAGTCGAAGAGACTTAGTAGTTGGCAGGAAAAAAGAGAGGCGCAAGGGGAGAGCCAACTGTGTAACAGCCCCGACAAACAAATTTCTCTGCAGCACCTGTGGAAGAGCCTGTCACTCCAGAATTGGCCTTTTTAGCCACTCCAGGTGCTGCTTCACAAACCACTGACCACCTCCAGGCGCATATCCATTGTCTCTCGAGATAAGGAGGCCCAATGAAGAATGAAGAAGCTTTGGAGCTTGGATTACCTCACCTTGGTGGAGTTCATCGTTCTCGATCAGGGAAATCACATCAGCACGAAATGGATCTGTCTGGACCAGGCAGGTAACAGAGGAAAGAGATTAAAAGGTGCTAAGTGCTGACCATCCAGCAGGATGGCTTCAGGAGATGTGTTCATGATAGTTCGATAAGGATCATCATAAAAAGGACAAGATCGAGGGGTTTGGCACTGCAGTTATGTGAAGAAGGATGGGGACTGGTCATCTCAGGTCCAGGTCTACAATCAACATTGGTAATGACAAGCCGTGTGGGTGATTTTAAGTTTTTCAGTCAGATCTTGAAGGGGTTTGTACTGTGTGTACTGCAGTTGAGGAGGGGGGTCAGGAATGGTCAACCTAGCTCATGGACCTACAATTCTCACCAGAAGGACCAACCGCTTGGAGGATTGTAAGCTATCAGCCAAATCCAAGGGGTATTTGGGGCACAGAGTTTTAAAACAATTTTAAGTGTAGCAACCAAATCCTGGGATGGTTTGGGCTTTGAATTGAGTGAATTTGGGGCAGAAACATGGGGTTTTGCCTGTGATTTTTTTTCGAAAAGGTTTATTGTATAAGTCGTGTTGACGTACGCGTGTCAACCAATCAAGGTGTCGTGTGGTGTCCTTTAAATTTGTGTTGAGGTCTTTGTAACAGGGTGTTCGGAGGGTTTTTTGTGTTTTTTTAAACAAACAAATTTGTGGTTCAGCCTAACCCTGTGCCGTGTGCAATTTTGTTCTTGTAATTTCCAAATCCAAGAACTGTAGTAAAGGGGTACAGGAATGGAACCTCTTCCACCACGAAGCCAATTTTGGATCCAATTTGCCAAATTACCCTGGATCCCATGGGCTCTTAACTTCTTAACCAATCTCTCATGCGGGACCTTAATCAAAAGCCTTACTGAAGTCCATGTAGACGCCATCAACTGCTTTAGCCTCATCTGCACACCTAGCCACCTCCTCGAAAAATTCAATCAAATTTGTTAGACACGATTTCCCCTTGACAAAGCCATGCTGACTATCCCTGATTAATCCCTGCCTCTACAAGTGGAGATTAATCCTGTCCCTCAGAATTTTTTCCAATAGTTTCCCTACCACTGATTTTAGACTCACTGGCCTGTAATTACCTGGTTTATCCCTGCTACCCTTCTTGAATAATTGTACCACATTCGCTGTCCTCCAATCCTCTGGTACCTCTCCTGTGGCCAGAAAGGATTTGAAAATTTGTGTCAGAGCCCCTGCTATCTCCTCCCGTGCCTCACTTAACAAGCTGGGATACATCTCATCTGGGCCTAGGGAGTTATCTACTTTTAAGCCTGCTGAAACAGCTAATACACCCTCCCTTTCAATGCTAATTTGTTCAAGTATATCACAATCCTGCCCCCTGATCTCTAAACCTACATCATCCTTCTCCATAGTGAACACAGATGAAAAGTAATCATTTAAAACCTCACCTATGTCCTCCAGCTCCACACACAGATTGCCACCTTGGTCCCTAATGGGCCCTACTCTTTCCCTGGTTATCCTCTTGCCCTTCATATACTTGTTTTCCATCGGGGTTCCATCAGCACTGAGCGGGTGTGCCATGATTAACCCTACCAGTTTGCCCTTTAGTTTCCAACGATCAGTTTTTATATTCCCTTCTTTATTACAAGGGATGCACCCTTGCTCACAGCACCTTCCTTTTTGGCTGGAGGAGGGCCTCCAGTGTCTCCTGCTTTCCTTTCTCTTCCAGGACTGCCTGGGCTTCTATCACCTTCCCAACCTTTGTCCTTTTCAGATTTGTGGGGGTGATCAGGAAAGGTTCTCCCCCCGGAAACCAATCTGCCAGAACGGCTGCTTGCCGGGCTCCCTGAACCTGCTGCTCCTCGACATGGGTTTTTATTGAGAACGGGAGAGAGCTTAGAGCATGGTTACCTGACCCAAACCTGACGGGACCTGACAACATGTGTCGGGTTCGGGTCGGGTTGCTCTTCCAGGTCCGGCATTCTGGCTCGGGTCGGGTTGGACACACATTATCACCACCTCCGGTATGCGGCTCCAATCTTAATGTACTTTTTAAACAACCTTTCAAGTCCAGTTACAGTTTTTGTTGCTTATCTGCACAAACTTAAAAAGTGAAAAATGGAAGCTCGGTTTCCTGAACATTTCGGTGGTCGGGTCGGGCATGGGAGAAAATGAAAGGGCTCAGGCCGGGTCGGACATGGTTCTGTCAGGGTCGGGTTTCATTTGCAGACCCGAACTGGCCTTTAAGAGAGATTTTAAATTCCTCTAACAGGATTACTTCTGAGAGTCTCATTGCTCAGCTGTATTTTTAAAGCCCTCAGCCACTGGTCAAAAGCCAGCTGCTTGCTTCTTTCAAACTCCAGATAAGTTTGATTGGCTTGCTTTTTGAGGGTTCTAAACTTTTAGTGGTAGGCTTCGGGTTAAAGGCTGGCTCGGGTCTGCAAATGAAACCTGACCCAAGCCCGATAGAACCACATCCGACCCAAGCCTGACCTGGCCCGAGTCCTTTCATTTTTTTCCAGCGCCTGACCCGACCCGATTATCAGTTAATCGAGTTTCCGTTTTTCACTTTGTTGCTGATCTGCACAAGCTTAAAAAAAACTGTACCTAAACAACATTTCAAGTCCAAAAAGTACATTAACATTGGAGCCATGTACCGGAGGTGGTGATAGAGCGTGTCTGACCCGGCCCTGCCCGACCCGACCCCGAATGCCGGACCCAGAAGAGCGACCCGACCCGAACTCGACACGTCGTTGGGTCCCGCCGGGCTCGGGTCAGGTAGCTATGCTCTACTTCGGGTACCAATTCATAATCCCCGAGGATAGCATTTTTGGTCAGTTCAAAATTTAATGAACTCTCATCTAGCAACAAGGAATAAACGTCATGGGCTTTTCCGTTAGTTTGCTTTGCGGTAAAAGAGGCCAGGTCTCAGCTGGAGGACATGAAAAATGCCTCCACATCTTCCTCACTGAATTTTGGAAACTGTTGGGCGAGTTTTAGCAATCTTGTACCCAGTCCTGAATTGTGCTCCTCCATATTGGCCATGCTTTCACTAGGATTACTCTGTTGCCCCCTAGCTAACTCATGCCACCTTAACTCTCTTTCTTCGCATTCCTTCTGGAATAGTCTTTCTCACTCTCTCTCCTGCCTTTCATTTTCTTCACTTTCCTTTTGGAAGGCCCTCTCTTTCTCCCTCTCCTGCCTCTCTCTCTCGTTTTCCCTTTCCTCAAATTCAAGTTTCCTCTGTTCCAATTGTATCTTTTCTAGCAGTACCCTGTCTGGGTCTGGTTCTAACACTGCTTCTGCATCTTCAGATTCAAGGGAAAAATGGTTGGCCACTAGCCTTAGGAGTTCAGACTGCCTAGCCTCGCCACATACAGTGATCCCACACTGCTCAGCCATTTTTCTCAACTCCTCCATAGACAGTGCTTTTAACTTATCCTAAGTTACTTCACCGTGGTTTGGAGAGCTATTCGCTTCAGTTGCAGACATGTTAGTATTCAATCACACACAACCACAAGAAAACCTGTATTGATATTTTGCTCTTTGTTATTGGGAACAATTTGGCTTCCCACTTTCAATTTCACTCATTCATCTGTGCGTAAAAAGCCTGGGCGCTGGCACCCAAATTTCTGTTACGACCAGGTGAGAAAGGTGTCTCGGGTTCTATTACTATCTTCACCTGGTATTATTGTAACAGAGTTTAATTTTAAACGCACTGTTTTAAGCGCCCCTTTTTGTGATCCTTGTTCACAACTTTCCAATTATAAGACAAAGAAAGCAATTCACACAGGTTTTCTGAAGCTTAAAGAAGATGAAATTTTATTAAAACTTGAACTCTAATACGGTTCACACCTACGGATATACAATGCGCCCACGCTAGCATGTACACTCGATATATACATGCAGATAGAAACAGAAAAGAGAAGAGGAAAATATAGTAGAGAGGGGTTTGAGGCAATATCTTGTTACGGTGCTTCAAGCTCACTGTAGTCCTTTTGTAAGTAGGCTTGCTTTTTGTTGGGGCCCAGTAGTCTTCTTAAAACCTTGTTCACATAGGAAACTTTTCTCTTTGAGTTTCACGTGTTTTCACAAGATTCAGGAAGGAGATGGAAACAGGCAGACAGGAGAGGAGGTAATGCTTGCTTCAGTTCCAGAAGAGATCTTTACTTCATGAGCACACGGCTTTGTCTGAGTTCAAATCCTTTGTTGGAAGTTCAAATTCTCTGCAACAGCCAGTTAGTCATGTGACTAAAACTGATCTGACCACTCCTTCTATGTACTGGGGAAGCAACGACTGGGTCCGCATTGTTCCAACACTGCTAGTACTATACAAATGTCTTTCCAGTCAGGGGCTTGCAATTTTAAGTTTTAATGTTCATGTTGCGAAATAATGTGTGCCTCAGTCTTGGCAGGTGGGGGATTTGCCTAACAGTGAGTGAGCCAATGACATTATTCAAGCCCTTATCAATGGCTTTCAAATTTGGCCATGATAATCAAATAACCTGTGCAAGAAAGAATTGAGATTGCAGCCTAAGACCAATAGGCAGCAGACTGCATATTCCCAGATGTCTCTAGTGCTTCAGATATCTGGTACTGCAACTTGAGTCAAGATTGACTGTATACTTGCTATACTGTGCATGGGACTCCCACATGCACTGGTTGCGCTATCCCCTATACCAGCTGCAATGCCTTGAATATTCCTAGGACATCCGCCTACGATGCCAACAGTCTCTCAAACTTTGAAAGCATCTTACCTCTAAAAGCTGGGACCCAAAGAGCAGAAACCTTGACCCCATAAATTGGGATGGAATGCTAGATGACCCTTTGGCTAGCTGTTTCCTGCTCCTTCTGCATCTCCTCAACTTACCACTGCTCATGTGTTCAGTGATTCACTCAATGTGCTGCCCTCAAACTGACTAGCTCGATCCCCTGCAATGGTTATCACTGTGTATCTGCTTGCTAGAGTGAGATCAAATGATGTGGTGCTGGGTGAGGTGCTTGCTGACTTTTGTACAGCTTCCTCTGCCATACCTGCAGGCATAGAAAGAGGAAAGATATATTAACAACACATCCTCATTACAACCAGTTGCCAAGCACCCTTCACCAAAGAGCTAGGATGGAGTTAGAGGTCAATGCAAGCTTTCATACCAGCCATTGCATAAACTTAATAGAATAGAATAAAGAGGGAAGGAAGGAGAAATACTGTGGAGACCCTGCGCTGGGTCCACTCATCCTGCTTCCTCATCCAATTGTCCTCCTGGAATTGGAGGGCCTGCTCCTTGAGAGAGCTTAAAGAATGTAACATGACCAGGCCTCCTTTGAGAGTTTTCCCCTTCCTGTGTTATGTGTGGCCTTCTTCTACAAAAATAGAAGCCTGCATTAATTAACTGACATTGGCAGCACAGAATCTTCCTACACCCATGTGTGAACGTCCTCTCCTTTGATATCGTGAAGAAAGAAACTTGTGATACACCAGTGCTGGTCATGGAAAGATTTAGTAGCAGGTTGTCCTGTGCAGCCTTCAACTGAAGGTGGTGATACTTGGCAAGGGAGTTGCCAGGAAAAGCAGAGCACAACATCATGGGAACCTTTGGGAAGGTGGAGGAATGAATAGATGCAAAGAAGGAGTTCATGAAAGTAACAGTTGATGGAAAGTGTAAAAATTAGATGGTGTTGCGGTGCCCTATTTTGCTTCTCCTGGTGAAGTCAGTGAATTTTTTGATGACACTGGCCTATATCCTTTGCACAGCACTGCTTGTACTAATGGAAGCTACCACTTTCTGCCAAACTCATCAACCTACCCAATACCCATCTTGTGGAAAGAGGCTGTTTCTCCCGATCTGCACTTGCCACGGCAAGACTTGTATGGCCATTTATTCAAAGAAGGACAATTTGCTTCTCCCAAGACTGCTGACAATTGCCTTCAGCTGCTCTGCTTCTTTCAAGCCAGTGTTGAAAACATTGATATCTTCTCCTCAGCACTCACCCATAACGTGTTATGACCCAAACACAGAAACACGGGTTGGTTCAGATGTGTTTAAGATGGCTCATTTCAAGTCATCATTCAGCAGAAAGGAAGCTATTTCTCCACAGTCTAGAGCTGGAAAACAGGCTTAAAAAGCTTAGACGGAGACGTAAATTTGCCCGCAGACCGGGAACCATTTGATAAGGCCGCACATGCACCCGAAAGCCTATCTAGGAAAAGTTTTGAAGGCACTGCTTTTCTTACGTATACGCAGGCATGTAAATATTGGATCAGCATTGCTGATTATCCAGGCTACAAAAATGGATAGTTAACATTTATGCAAATCAAGCTCTCATGGCCAGAGCTCCTTGAGGTTTCCTACGATGGCCACGTCAAGTATCCTCGGAGGAGGTCTTCCACCTCCCAAATTGTAGCCACCAGGGAACCATCTCGTAGGAGGTCTGGAATAGATTGTTTACCTAAGTATTTTTAAATGAAGAGTGATGTAATATGTGGAGTAGTACACTAGAGCTGTTGGTCTTGATATTCATACCTACTTGAGAACAACACTCAGCAAGTTGTATGGATTGAGGACATCCTGATGGTTGGGAGTAAGGACTGGGCCAGATGCTAGGAGGACTGTTGGTGCAGTGTGGAGGGGAGGCATCCTTCAGGAGAAATTCTCTTTGTTAATTTGAGAACTCTGCCAGGTCCCTTCCTCTGACAGGCCTTTATCTTCCTTGGGAGCCACTGCCTCCTTGCCCCTTTCTTATTGATCCTGCTTCTGATCTTTCTCCTCCAATGGCTCCAAGGTATTCCCTCTTTCCCAGGTGAAGTTGTGCACCATACAACAGACTACCATGAATCATGAAACCCACTCTGGGTTGTACTGAAGGACAATTACAGAACTGTCCAGACAGCAGAACCTTTATTGTAAGAGCCCACATTGTGTGTTCCATCAGAACTCTGGTTCATGCAGAACTGTCATTATAGTGAAGCTCTGTGTCACTGCATGAGTTCCTGGCAAGTCATGTGCTATGTGTTCAGGAGATACACCTTATCCTTAAGAGGCCAGTCTCTGATCCAATTTCCTAGGTGGAAGAGAGGGGTTATTGAGGAATGACGCAGAGTGAACTCATCATGACTGCTATAAGGAAACCAGACACAAACCTGAATTATTTTCTCCTGTCGTCACAGATTAGTTGAACAGTCAACAAATGGAAGCCCATCCTGTTGTAGAAAATTCCTCATTGATGAAAGGTACAGAGAAGCTTCATACACTGCTTTCTGTCAGGTTCAGGTATGATAGTCTGTTTCTGAACACACGCATGCTGTAGTGCCTCGTGCATCCTCGACTCCTTTGTATGCTTCCAGAAGCCTCTCTAGCTCTGTGTTGCCTTCCTTCCTGCGACTGCTTTTCCTCCACTTTTGGCAGCCTCAAAGGCAACTCAAGCAGCATTCCCATCTTCCATGACAATGCTGAAGTTAATCCTGGAAAAGATTTCAGCAACTCCTTGATAGCCAAAAGATTCACATAAAAGCACCCAGCAGCCAAACCACAAAATTACCATAATGATGTAAGAAGCCTTTTAAAGATATCACTGCCTCCGTCCTCACTATCAGTAGCATGCGTTCCCGGTTAAGAACTGATGAATCAGGCGTTCCCAGGCACTAATTTCACAAAAGGTTCCTGATTCAAGCGCAGGATCCTTGGGCTGATTTTTGTCGGTGATGTGAAAGTCCTGCTGTTGAAGCCGTAAGTGGGAGCCAAGCCTGCCTTAGCTGGCGGCATATTGCCGGCAATGGCCAATTAAGAGGGCGCCGCAGGGACTGCTGTACAGTTAAGGGCGGTGGCCCGCCCCAAGAGGTCCGAGCCCAATCAAATGGCTGGCAGCTCAGCAGCGCCACAGCTAGAGGTGGTCATTGCTGAGGCTGCAACTCCAGGATGAGGGTGCTTCAATGTTGGGTCACCCTCAAAGATAGGTCAATGGGGTTGAGGGGGGCAGAGGGTCATGGAGCGCCAGCAGCCCCACTGTTGTGAGGGCGGCCCTTCCGTGGACTATGGAGCGCCCATCAAGGAGGGCACCTCCACCCTCTGGAAATCACTGGGAGGTCACCAGGATTTACCTGGCAGGATGAGCCCTAGCAGTGTTAATCAATGCAAATTCACAACAGTGACTACACTTAAAAAGTACTTTGTTGGCTGTGAAGCACTTTGAGATATCCAGTGGTCATGAAAAGCACTATATAAATGCCAGTCTTTTTTTTCTTTCTCTTTAGAGCAATAAGTTATTGCACTATATTAATAAATAAAAGAAAATGATGCACTAGTAACAGGTTTGTACTAACACACTATAATGTGCTATGTACCTTTGAAGGTTCCATGGTTTAAGCTGTGCATAATCTGCAAAGAAACAAATGGGAGCAATCAGTGAAGAAAATGTTTCATTTATATATGTAGTATACCTAAAGCCTTCAATCGTCAAGTGTAAATTTTACAATCGCTGCATCATTTTGTAATACCACAATCAGAAAGGACTATTTGTTACATGAAAAGTTTTTTTTTAATGCAAAACTGATGCATTCACAATCTATTTGACTGCTAAACTAAAATCTGCCAGTGTCATTGAAATGGTTTCCTCAGATTGTCCCGAACTCTCCTCAGGCATTTTTGTTTTGCTGATGAACTGGGAGCCAAAGTTGAAGCAAAAATCAATGCATCATGATTGCTTTAGTGTTCATAAAAAGAAAATGTGGCACTAAAGTATAGGATGATCCCATAATCCCAGCAGAGAAGAAGCATTCAGCTTCTTTGCAGATTGCACAAAGCGCTCATTTTTTAAGATCACACTCTCATCACAGAACCTCACCAGTGGCACATATCGATAATTTAGATGCATGTTCCTTATGATTTTCATCCACTTTACTGATTCAACCACTGAAAGCAATCTTTCACCATTTACTTTCTCAAAACCTCCATTAGGAACTCTAATAATCCTCTGTGTTCTGGTGAAATAAAACCTCCGTATTTCCAAACTTCATTCATAACTACACCCTCTCCTTCCTGGTACTATGTTGAAATTTTCCATGGCTCAAATATCTTTCCTTTAATTGTGTTCTTCATGCAATACTCCCACTGTTTCCTGAACAATGTCACGTATTGCAATGAGTTTCTACTTTTCGCAACCTCACAGCTCCAGCGACCCGGGTTCAATTCTGGGTACCGCCTGTGTGGAGTTTGCAAGTTCTCCCTGTGTCTGCGTGGGTTTCCTCCGGGTTCTCCGGTTTCCTCCCACATGCCAAAGACTTGCTGGTTGATAGGTTAATTGGCCATTATAAATTGCCACGCGTGTAGGTAGGTGGTAGGGAAATATGGGGACAGGTGGGGACGTGGTAAGAATATGGAAGTATTGTAGGATTAGTATAAATGGGTGGTTGATGGTCGGCAAAGACTCGGTGGGCCGAAGGGCCTGTTTCAGTGCTGTATCACTAAAAAAAACTAAAACTAAAAAATAGAGTTAAAACATACATTTAAGACTATCAGGGAGGGGGACGTTGATTCTGACAATTTGCACACAGATTCCAGGGCAATTGCCCGAACCAGCGCAAAAGATCAGGGAATTTAAAACATGGGTGAATTACATCCATTTCGCTGATCTTTTACACTGGTTCAAGATTCAATTCTCCCAAATCAGATCCTGCCCACAAAACTGACCATACCCTCATGTCAAAATTGCATGATTCTGATGATTGCACTGGTTCCGGAAGACACTACAAATTGTGTTCCTTAGATGCACAGGCACCAATAGGCTTTAAAAGTTTTTGATATCAAGAAATATTTAATTTACAAAAAAACTGACTAGTGTACACCAATGAAACCATGAGATGATTCAGTATAATTTTAAGTCAGATTACTCACAGGTGGAGGACTGCATACCCTTATAATAAAAGTGCAGAATTTTGGTAATTAACCCATTTTCAGCTGCATTAATAAAAAGGTTAACAATTTTAAATACATCAAGAATGTTTTTTAATGGAATGAAAAATAAATGATTTGCCTGACTGCATTGGTTTATAGAAGATTTTATGTTTGTGATAATGTAAATTAATTTTAGCAGAAACTTTTAGCGTAACCTAACCAGTGCAAATTTCAATTGCATTTTAAAGTTGTGCCTAAAGTGGAAACTCTACCCCCAGAATTTCATCTGGTGTACCATACATGTTCAAAAACATTTTTATATCTGCAGAACAGAAAATGCAACGCTCCGTTGTTAAGATATTTCTAGAATACGTTTGCAACACACCCCCAAGGCAACTTCCTCTTTCATTGCTTAAAACGATCAATGGGTACTCCTAGTTACATAAGACACAAAAAATTTTAAATAAAGGGAAAAAAAACATTCTGCACAGCCAAGCCTATCCCCTTACCATAAATCAACCTAGATTCCCAAACTTACTCAATTGCTTCTTGAATCTATTTGCACCACCTGCTTTAATAGTATTTGAGGAAATGTAACTGCATGGAGAGAACGTTGGTTGACAGGAAACAGACTAAATGAATGTTTCCCAGACTGGGGAAAGGTTGGAGGTGGTGGACCCCAGGGATCAGTGCTGGGTTCACTTTAGAGCTCAATTTTTATCGATCATGTGGACTTGGCACAAGGAGGTTTGGTAAGCAGCAAGGATTGCAAAAGACTTCAGGAATTCCCAGACAGGTTAACAGAATGGGAAGGCAGATGACAGATGTATTTTAATGTGTGAGTAATACATTTTGGTAAGAAATACAAGGAGCTGGAATCTATACTCAATGCAAAGACAATAAAAGATGTGGATGAATGGAGATCTATGGGTGCAAATACATGATTATGTGAATGTGCAAGTGCAGTAGATAAAGCCAGGAAAAGGGCTGACAGCGTTTTAAGTTTTATAAATAGAAACAGTGAGTACAGGAGTAAAGAAGCAATGATAAGCTTGTACAAGACAATGGTTAGGTCACAGAGTGCTGCGTGCAGTTTTGGATGCCCCATTATGAAAGGACATGAAAGCTAGAGAGACTGCACAGCTAGGAAGAACCAGGATGATGTCAGGGTGGGAAGATAAAGTTGTGAGAGACATGAGATACTGGGACTGTATTTATTGGAGCAGAGAAAGCTGAAAGGAGATTTAATAGAGGCCTCGCAAATTATGAATGGTTTTGATAGGCAGAATAAGGAAAGACTAGTTGGGAATTCCTTTGGTTGAGATTCACTGATGAGAGCTCATCAATTCAAAACTGCCATCAAGAAAATGAATGAAGATGTTAGGATAAATTTCTTTATGTAGAAGGTTGTTGCAGCATGGTTTTTTTTTCAATTCATTCTGGGAATATGGCCATCGCTAGCAAGGCCAGTATTTATTGCCAATCCTTAATTGACCTTGAGAAGGTGGTAGTCAGCTGTCTTTTTGAACCGCTGCAGTTCACATTGTGAAGGTACTCTCACCATACTGTAAAGTAGGCAGTTCGGCAGTTCCAGGGATTTGACCCAGTGATGATGAAGAAATGGTGATATAGGTGCAAGTCGGGTGGTGCGAGACTTGGAGGGGAACTGAGAGGTGATGGTGGGCCCATGCACCTCGATCCCTTTTGCTTCTAGATGGTAGCAGTTGTGGGTTTGGGAGGTACTGTCAAAGAAGCCTTGGCGGGTTCCTGCAGTGCAAATGGTACACACTACAATCACAGTGCACCTGTGGTGGAGGGAGCAGATGTTTAAGGTGGTGGATGGACTGCCAATCAAGCAGACTGCTTTGCCGTGGATGTTGTTGGGCCTCTTTAGTGTTGTTCCAGGTGCACCCATACAGGTAAATGGAAAGTATTCCATCATACTCCTGTCTTCTGCTCTGTAGGTGGTGAAGAGGCCTTGGGGAGTCAGGAGGTGAGTCAATTTCTGCAGTACACCCTACTGACCAGCTATAGTAGTCACGGCATTTATGTGGCTGGCCCAGTTGAATTTCTGGACAATAGTGAGCCCCCCCTCACCCCCAGGATGTTGAAGATAGGGGATTTAACAATGGCAATGTCATTTAATGTCAAGAGGTGGTGGTTAGACTCGCTTATTAGAGATGATCATTGCAAATAGAACTGTACACCATGCAATGATTCATGAACAGTCCTTACGAATGGCGGTAAGGTCATTAATGAAGCAGCTGCAGATAGTTGCTCACATCTCAGGTGATCTAATTGATATAAAAGCACTTTAAATATTTCTGAGAAATATGAAAAGGAACTGTACAAAGAAAATCTTTTTTTAATCTATGTGCATTGTTCATGACTTTGATATATTATAGTCCAACTCCCATCACATTACAACAGGTAGTCAGGATCGATCTTTGGGTCAAGCGTACATGATAGTTAGGGGAGGACTACAATTCTGCCTGCTGGAGGGCAATGATAGAGGGAGCTGGGGGCGGGGCGGGGGGGTGGTGCAGGGGGCAGTAGGGGAGATAGATGAGTATTGCGAGCAAGGGAAGGGACAGCAATGTTAGATGCTGGGAGTCGGGGTGGGGGGAGGGGTATGTGGAAAAATTGAGTAGAGTTAGAGGATAGGGAAGAGGAGAGAGGGAGGTACAAAAATAATAGGATAAAGGAGGAGAGAAAGACGACTTCTTGAAGACATTGAAGCCGACAGGAAGTGACTGCTTGTAACCAATGTGGCAAGTATGGTAAGCCTAGCCAGACTTTAGCCATAGGAAGGCAACTTTAGCGGACAGGGAATTACATAGACTTACTTCAAATATACAACACAGAAACAGGCCATTTGTGGAAACATCTTGACAGTGTCTACACTATTGAACCCCTTCATAACTCTAAATACCTCTATGAGGCTGTCTCTCAGTCTTCTCTTTTCTAGAGAAAGAGCTCCAGCCTGTTCAGTCTTTTCTGATAGTTGTATCTCTCAATTGTGGTATCATGCTTTTAGATCTTCTTTGCCCTTTCACCAGAGCTTCTATATCCTTTATATAATATGGATACCAGTTTTGCGCACAGTAGGCCAAGTGTGGTCTAACCAAAGTTCTATATAGGTTTAACATAACTTTCCTGCTTTTGAATTCTATTCCTCTAGAAATAGAGCCAATTGGCTTGTTTGTATTTTTATGGCTTTGCTAACCTACTTTGCTACTTTTAATGATGTGAAGCAGTGAATCTGCTCCCTACATCCCTTTGTGCCTCTACTCCATTTAGAAGGAAAGTAGGAGGAGTATGGAGTAAGTGGGTGGGGGAGGAGGAAGTAGGGAATAGAGTGAGGGTGTGGGAAAGGAGGTTAAGGGGAGTTGAAGAAGTGGAGATGAGGAAGAGTGGAAAGAAGGGAGAGTATAGATGAAGGGGAAGTGTTGGAAGGGATTGGAGATAGGAGGGGCTGCATCACATTCTTTTAAGTATGGAGAAACTGGTAAAAACAAGATTTTCTAAATCTATCTTTAGCAAATTAAAAATTGACTGCACCTTATATTGCAATGGCAGCTCAATATTGTTTCATCAGAAGTAACGTAAATGTCAGGGAATCTTGGTTTCCCCAGCGGTAATGTCAATAATTGAATGGGCCTTAATGAGTCATGGACCAGGTCACAACATTGGGTCAGTACAGTGGGGCTGTCACATACCTTTAGTTGGGTCCCACTCAGTGCATTATGTAACATTATACTCACAGTCTGTCACAGACATACTACAATTATAATTTTGGGCCCAACGTTTGTATGAAGTAAATTGTGCCATCGCAGTTCCACCCATCCACCATGTCAGGAATGGTTTGAAAGAAAGCACTACCTTCCAGTCCTGAATCTATGTTGACTGTTATTTAACAAGTAATCTTCACAACCTTACAGGGATTTGATGCCTTGCATTTTTAAAAGGATATAGTTTTATCCACCCACAAAACCCAGCAATTATTATTTACTTTTCCTTACCAAGTTTCTCCCTTCCTCTTCTTGCTGGGGTAGAATTCTCAGGGCACCAGTAGTCCTTGAATACTGGATGTAGGAGATTATTATTCAAGTGTGAGCTTTGATAGTGAGGGGTGATAATATGATGATGGGTACTTGATGGCTGAAGCACATCGGGCAGTCATTCCCTATATTATTGGGCATGGAGCATACAATGCACGCCTGGCACTCTAATGTGGGTGGCAAGTGCAAAGGTAGCTGAGAGCCATTGCAAAGATGTGTTCGGCACATTAGACCTCTTATGAATTGGACAGCCACCCTACAATGGGATTGGAGTACCTTAGTAGAACTTCAGCTGGAGAGTGAACATGGTGCTGAAGTTGAAGGCTGTGTTGACAAAGTTAAAAAACAGAATTCCCTGCCACTGCTGCCTATAATCTCTGGTCCCTTTCCCTAATTCCCCACCCAATGCCCTACGTTTTCCCCTACTCCATGATGGAAAAGCACACCAGCAACATCGCAGGCTGCCAGTGCCTGACATTGCAACCCTGATGCTTCTGACACCTATATGTGGCCAACTCAGAGCTCAACAAAGGCGCGCAATGATCTGAACACCTATTATCTAGCAAGGTCAAGTAATTAGTCTGCAGGTACACACAGGACTTGCATAGCATAAACAGCATTATGCAAGGTCGATATTATCTGTATTATCACCAAAGTTTATACAGGCTATCTTGAGCCAGCTGATCCCAGGAGGCAGCAGTAGTTCTACAATTGGCTTCAGTACCCCGGAATTAAGCAGATGTGGATAAATGAAAATTGGCCAAGTTTGCCATTTCTGGATGGAAAATATATTTATGTGAATATTGGGCAAAGATAGAATTGGGCTTCATTGTGGTAAGATGTTTTTCGACAACAGAGGTGCCAAATATATGCGAGTTTTTTGTATTACTCCCAGTCAAATACCCCAGCAAACAGTTAACACTTTCAGGAGAGAATGAATGGATAGAAAATTGACAAAGCAACCTGAAGAGATTTGTTTTAAAAAACGTACGGTATTGTACAGTAAACAACACATGAAATACGGGGTGATTGTTCATTCACTGAATGCTACCGATCAGCGTGAAACTGTCACAATTAAGATTAATCAAATATATCTCAAGAGTGCTTGATTATAAATTGAAAGATTTTTTAAAAATTCACTATAACACATCACAGTGCTATCCATCTAACAACAACTTGCATTTATATGGCACCCTTAACATTGAAAATATGACGAAGCACTCTATAGAGGAGAAATAGATGCTAAAATGGCACAAAGAGTTAGAAGAGATGACCAAAAACATGATTAAAAACAGAAGGTACAAGGGAGAGAAGTAGCAAGACAGAGATTTAGGGAGGGAGCCCTAAAGAATCAAGCCAAGGCAACTGAAGGTTTACTAGCATAAAAGGAAAATACTGCAGATGCGAAAATCTGAAATAGAAACAGAAAGTGCTGGAAATACTCAGCAGGTCAGGCAGAGTTAACGTTTCAGGTCTGTGACCTTTCATCAAATGGGAAATCAAATGCTGAATGGGAATAATCAAAAATATCTAAATGTTCATATTACTTAAGAGGGCATCAAATTCTTTCTTTCACTGATTTTGAGAGCTTGCTTTACTATTTTTGTACAAATTAACATTGCATTGCTTTTAAAAATTAAAAGAGTGACAATTTGGATCTTTTTGCTCTGGAGAGGGTCAAAACATTTTAACTGTCCCTCCCCCTCTCCATTTCTTTAAATCTAGACCCAAATAACTGCAGCTCAGTTTAGCTCTGTTCAAATGATCTCACATTAATATTTTGTTGTTTTGTTTTAGCAAACAAAATTGTTGTGTGAATTTATTTTGATCTGAAACAGAAATTCTTGTGAAACTTATTTCCTTTCGTTGGACCAGCATCTGTTTTAAGTTTCCTCATTTGTCTGCAAGCTGCTCACTTTGAGCTCCAGCACGGATGGTAAACTGGCAGTAAATTCACAATTGTCAAAAACACTAATTTAACCACTCCTGCTTAATCTAAACTACCTTCTCTATATCAAGGAATGACCACGGTCTTCTTAAAGAAAGCAAAGGTTTGCATTTATAAGAAAAAACTTGCATTAATATGTCTTTCACAACCTCAGGATGTACCAAAGCGCTTTAATCGTAGTGTAATCACTGTTGTAACGTAGGGAATGCTCAACTTTAAGTAGTACTAGAATGTTCAAAACTATGTAAGATTCCCAATACACATATCTGTATATGACCCAGGAATGCATGCAAACTTTACTGAATTAAACAAAGATAAACACCAAGGTTCTATCTTTAATAGAATTAAATACATCATGACCAATTTCTGACTGTGCACTTCTGCCTTGGAGACTCATTCGCTGGGATATAATGCGGGGAACTCCCAGTTGTGCTCCCTACAATTTTACATCCATTCATTTTATGTACTCCAGTTACTGTGGCACCATACCTGGAGATGTACATTCAGAAAATCAATCTTATAGGTGATAACGCAGTGGGTGAATGCAGGGTTTAATGTAGTAATGACAGCAGGAAGATCCTGGGTTCAATCCCTTCTCTGTGCTGAGTTAACTGATTTTTGAAAGTGTCAATGCCCTCCAGGACCCCTGGTATAAAATGGCTAGATTATTCCTTTCTGATTGCAAATGAGCAACCCACGATAAATGTTTATGTGAATCTGCCTGGTTAAGCTTCAATATTACTTACAGTCAACCAACCCAGTAACACACACTGGCAAACCTGGAGATTTGCTGGCCCTTGATTATTACAGTGACCCTCACTGGAAAAGTACACATACATGGATGTGGGATGAGGAGAGGATAGGGTTCTAGGACAAATAGCTTGCCGAGATTTGTTATTAAGACGCACATCTGAAGAACAGCCATGTAAATGAAGTACTAAAGAGGTGTCACTATCCATGGAATCATACCTCTATAACAGTCAGTGTTCTCAAGACAGAAGGTATGTTAAAGGAAGATAACTTGGCTGTGTTACTGGAAGTTTGCCACTACCTGCAAAATGATACTCCAGCACCTTAAGAGGAAGGTGAACAAAGTGATCTGGAAAAAAGATGGACAAGAAGTAAAACGACTACACTTTATGAATATGCCCCATCAATATGACCCCTCAGCAAACAAAATACAAAGTGAGACTTTATAAGCCTATGTATCACTAGCATTATCATTTTCATTGGCTTTCATACTAGCATGCAGTAGGCAGTAATTCCATTTGTGATAAGCATGGACATCCATTCTACTTTTCGCTGATATGTAGCCTCTTATACAATTGTTTCTCTGATACTCCTCTTTAGTACTTCTCGCCAAGGCCACACCCATTCTGCACCCAAGCACCTAAGTAATGAAAATCACAAATGGAATGCCAGCCTTCATCTCAACAGGATTGGAATACAAAGGGGATGAAGTTATGCTTTAGTTGTACAAAGCCTTGGTTAGACCCCATACTGTACTTCAGGAAGGATATATTAGCCCAAGCGACTGTACAGTGCAGTTTCACCAAAATGATACCAGGGATTAAAGAGTAAATTATGAGATAACATAAATTGGTTTATATTCCCTTAAATTTAGAAGGTTGAGGGCTGATCTGATTGAAGTGCTTAAAATGATAAAAGGATTTGATAAAGTAAATAGAGAAACTATTTCCTTTGGTGGGTAATCCAGAAGAAGCGACAAATACTTAGAGTGCAATCTGGAAACAAAATTTCACACAAAGGGTAGTGGAAATGTGGAATTCTCTTCCCAAAAGACAGAATTATGGGTGAATTGAACTTTCAAGATTTAGACTGACACCTTTTCGCTAGCTAAGCATATGAAGGAATATGTATCAAAGGGAGTTCAATGAAGTTGAGGTACAGATTAGCCATGATCTAATTAACATGCTCAAGGAAATGGATGGCCTACTCCTGTTCCTTTGTTTCTCAATGAATCAGTCTATAAATTCAGTGCAAGGTGCACTACAGAGTGAACCAGATTTAGCAAACCCCTGATTCAATTTCTAGTCGACACTGAATTTGCCAATTTCAACCAGGTTGGATGCTACAGTTGGGCTCAACTAGGAAAGAGGAAGATTTACCAAGGCCGCCTTCCTAATCATGAACCAATGATTTTTGCTGTAAAGTGCACAGATATGAACACTGGGCAAGGATAGGATGGGACTTAACGATGATGCCCATGCAATCAAAGAGCTTGCTGACCCTGACTGGAGGGTTCCAGAGGGTTTTGGAAATTTGTGCATTTTGTATCCCAGAAGAAGTTGGTCACTGTCTTCCAGAATGAAGGGGGAAAACAATGTAAATCGAAAGCAAAAAACTAATTATTTCCATTCATAACTCAAGATATTACTGAAAACTGAAAGCCAACCAAAAATAATGGCTGCGCTGCCCCAAGGATGAGTGTAGCACAGCCAGAGCCTACTCAATTTTAACTTTTCCACTAGTAGTGGAACACAAACCAAACGTAAATTAGGTTAGCAATGCCCCCAACAAGGCTACTGTCAACTGTCCAACTCCACTACACAATAGCCAGTTACTGCCAGTGCTTACTCGGGAGTTGGGAAATAAACAAACAGAAAACACTTTGTCACTACCAACAAATGGGAGATAAAACTTTGCACTGTGGAGAAGCAATCTCTACATTGATTAAGACTTGCTATGTTCTACCAGAAAGGGAAAACCATTAGTTGCCATGTTTGCACTTTGAACTGGGAGGAGGAGGATATGCCACCATCACAGACCACCATGCTTATTCAGTTTTGCTGTTCGATTTAGTAATTTCTCTGGATGCAACTGGTCTCATGTATTTTTTTTCCCTCTTCCTTCTCCAGCACCCACTAACCCTCGAAGGATAATTCTGCTGCGGCAGTCTGCTCTGGCCAGCCTTGGGTGAGTCAAACTCACCCCAAGGGGCCAAATAGTTCAGCAAGCTGAACGAAATGACAACTTGAAGTTCTAATTGGAAAGAGGTATGGAACTGCAAAACAAGCTTAGCTGTAAGGCATGAGCTGCTAATAATCTATATAAGTTATACAGATCAACACCTTGTGGACCTGAAAGAATTAAAAAAAAAAGCTTGTAAGAGTCACATTATTCACAACATTGTAATTTAGGGTCCACACACGATCAAGTCCTATGCCATGAGCAATTAGTCTTAAACGAGTGCGGGTTTGTGTAACCTTCCTGAGATATGCGGCTGAGAAGGAAGCGTTGGTTTTCACCCATCAGTGCGCTTGATCAAAAGTGTGTGAATGAGTAAGTCGAGTAATGAAGCAGCAGTGAATATGTGAGGAGGGACAGGAGCTCTGACTAAATCCACTTGGCGACCCATGTCACAGTAATAACTCGTTTACATAAAAACTGGATCTGTTTAAACAAGTCAAGTTTCCTCATCAACTCGACTTCTTTTCATTAATAAAACGATGTGCACTAAAACGCTCACCTTCAGTCAGATAAGTGTACAAATTGTGTGAAATAGTTGGGAGTTGATTTTATCAATGCTCTCAAGCAAAATTTTTTTTTTTGATATTTTGATTATCGAATAACAATAACTTGGATGGATTTGAAAGAACCTGAAATTGTAGGCGAACGGAACCAGAAAATATCCCCTTTACAAACCTTCCATGACACCTCTACAAGTTTTACACAACAAATAACAAACACTAGAAAACGCTCCAGCAACGAACTCCGCTGGGGAGAATTTATTCCAGTTCACGCTGAATATACTCACAAACAATAAGGTACATTTACATTTTCCCTCTGACTTGACGTCGCTACATGAATCCAGTAAACGTGTACAAAATAAATGGATTCCTCACCTTATTCTTGCGTTCTCCATTTCTTTCTGTGGTAAAATTGCGTCACATATGGAGATGAAGGGGATTTTTTCTTCTTCTCGGCTTCAAACCTCTTGTTTTTGTATCCTCAATGAGCAGTTTTTTCCGCTCGGCTGCGTCTGCCCCGGGCAGCACTGACGTGCACCTCCGCCCTGCCTCGCTTCGCTCCTTCCTTCCCCGCCTCCGCTTCTGCCTCTGCCTACTCGGTCAAGGAGGTACGGTAACATCACCTCCCATTACTGGCAGCTGGCCCCTCACAGCCAATGCCCCACTCCCTCCCCCAGCAAATGCCCCTTACCGAACCTGGCAGATCAATCTTAAAACCAGAGGAGGCTGAGGACTGACTTAATTGAGGTGGACAAAATTATGAGGGGCCGAGATAGAGTACTCAGAAAGGATCTGTTTCCCCTGGCGGAGAGGTCAATAATCAGGGGGCACAGATTTAAGGTGATTGGTAGAAGGAGTAGAGGGGACATGAGGAAAAACTTTTTCACCCAGAGGGTGGCGGATGTCATTCACTGCCCGGATCGGTGGTGGAGACAGAAACCCTGAACTCGTTTAAAAGGTACCTGGACATGCACCTGAAACGCTGTAACCTGCAAGGCTATGGACCAGGTGCTGGAAGGTGGGATTAGATTGGGCAGCTAGTTTTTTTTCGGCCAGCACAGACACGTTGGGCTGAATGGCCTCCTTCTGTGCCATAATTTTTCTATGGTTCTATTGTGCTGGAGAAGTGAGCAGAAACACAACAACAAGCATTTTGGAATCCCCAAGTCAAGAATTCAGTCTGGGGAAAGTAGGTGTTAGAAGGCAACAGGAGTGATAAGCTTTTCCTTTATAGTAAATACTTATGTAGTGGTCTTGCGGTTTATATTTTAATTGACTGCCAGCGCCTATAATTCCTTTCATGGGATATTAGCGTCGCTGGCATGGCCAGCATTTGTGCACATCCCTATTTGCCCTTGAGAAGGTTGTGGTCCGCCATCTTCCAACTGCTGAAGTCCATGTGGTGCAGGTACACCCACAGTACTGTCAGGAAGGGAGTTCCAGGTTTTTGACCCAGCAAAAGTGAAGCAACGTTAGGATGATTTGTGACTTGGAGGGGAACCTGCAGGTGGTGGGGTTCCGATAGGTCTGCTGCCCTTGTCCTTCTAGGTGGTAGAAGTCGCGGGTTTGTAAGGTGCTGTTGAAGGAGGCTTGGCAAGTTGCTGCAGTGCATCTTGCACAGTGGTGGAGGGAGTAAATGTTTAAGGTAGCGGACGGGGTGCTGATCAAGCGGTTGCTTTGTCCTGAATGGTATCGAGCTTCCTGAGTGTTGTTGGAACTGCACTCATCCAGGCAAGTGGGGATGATTCTATCACACTTCTGACTTGTGCCTTGTAGATGGTGGACAGGCTTTGGGGAGTCAGGAGGTGAGTTACTTGCCATAGAATTCTCAGTCTCTGACCTCCTCTTCTAGCTACTGTATTTATATGGCTGGTACAGTTAAATTTCTGGTCAATGGTAACCCCCAGGATGTTGATAGTGGGGGATTCAGTGATGGTAATGCCATTGAATGTCAAGGGCAGATGGTTAAATTCTGTTTTATTGGAGATGGTCATTGCCTGGCACCTGTGTGGCACAAATGTTACTTGCCACTTATCTGCACATCTTCCAATGTAATTTCATACTTTCTGTAGAAAATGAACAAAGAACAAGAACAAAGAACAGTACAGCACAGGAACAGGCCATTCGGCCCACCAAGTCTGCGCCGATCTTGATGCCTGCCTAAACTAACACCTTCTGCACTTCCGGGGCCCATATCCCTCTATTCCCTTCCTATTCATATATTTGTCAAGATGTCTCTTAAACGTCGCTATCGTATCTGCTTCCACCACCTCCCCTCGCAGCAAGTTCCAGGCACTCACCACCCTCTGTGTAAAAAACTTGCCTCGCACATCCCCTCTAAACTTTGCCCCTCGCACCTTAAACCTATGTCCCCTAGTAACTGACTCTTCCACCCTGGGAAAAAGCTTCTGACTATCCACTCTGTCCATGCCGCTCATAACTTTGTAAACCTCTATCATGTCGCCCCTCCACCTCCATCGTTCCAGTGAAAACAATCTGAGTTTATCCAACCTCTCCTCATAGCTAATGCCCTCCAGACCAGGCAACATCCTGGTAAACCTCCTCTGTACCCTCTCCAAAGCCTCCACTTCCTTCTGGTAGTGTGGCATCCAGAATTGCACGCAATATTCTAAGTGTGGCCGAACTAAGGTTCTGTACAGCTGCAACATGACTTGCCAATTCTTATACTCTATGCCCCGACCGATGAAGGCAAGCATGTCGTATGCCTTCTTGACTTCCTCATCCACCTGCGTTGCCACTTTCAGTGACCTGTGGACCTGTACGCCCAGATCTCTCTGCCTGTCAATACTCCTAAGGGTTCTGCCATTTACTGTATACCTCCCACCTGCATTAGACCTTCCAAAATGCATTACCTCACATTTGTCCGGATTAAACTCCATCTGACATTTCTCCGCCCAAGTCTCCAACCGATCTATATCCTGCTGTATCCTTTGACAATCCTCATCATTATCCGCAACTCCACCAACCTTTGTGTCGTCAGACCAGCTACATTTTCCTCCAAATCATTTCTATATACTACAAGCAGCAAAGGTCCCAGCACTGATCCCTGCGGAACACTACTAGTCACATCCCTCCATTCAGAAAAACACCCATCCACTGTTACCCTCTGTCTTCTGTGACTGAGCCAGTTCTGTATCCATCTTGCCAGCTCACCTCTGATCCCGTGTGACTTCACCTTTTGCACCAGTCTGCCATGCGGGACCTTGTCAAAGGCTTTACTAAAGTCCATATAGACAACATCCACCGCCCTTCCCTCATCAATCATCTTCGTCACTTCCTCAAAAAACTCAATCAAATTAGTAAGACACGACCTCCCCTTCACAAAACCATGCTGTCTCTCGCTAATAAGTTCGTTTGTTTCCAAATGGGAGTAAATCCTGTCCCGAATAATCCTCTCGAATAGTTTCCCTACCACTGACGTAAGGCTCATCGGCCTATAATTTCCTGGATTATCCTTGCCACCCTTCTTAAACAAAGGAACAACATTGGCTATTCTCCAGTCCTCTGGGACCTTATCTGTAGCCAATGAGGATGCAAAGATTTCTGTCAAGGCCCCAGCAATTTCTTCCCTTGCCTCCCTCAGTATTCTAGGTAGATCCCATCAGGCCCTGGGGACTTATCTACCTTAATGCTTTGCAAGACACCCAACACCTCCTCCTAAAATATATAAATACTAAAAAGTACATCATTAAAGACGGGATCTAATTGGTTACAGAGGGAAGGTGAATATAACAGTTTCAATGAAGGTCAGAGGAGATTATGAAACATGTACAGTACACACTACCTGAAAGTAGCAGGAGCCATGGGAATAATAATAGAATTACTTTGCTATCTAGACTGGATATTCATGTCTTTCTATTCCACAGTGACATGAAATGTGTAGAGTAATAGGTATGATTAGAGTTGCTTGGTTCAATAGATACAACTTATGTTCATCTCATTATACATAATTAAAGAATAGGCAACACACCCATTTTGTTAGCTCATCTTGCATAAATTAATATAGTCACTATTCGGAATCTTGAAAAGATCAAACAAGGGGCCAAATTTTGCTGTGGAAATAACAGTGAGGCTAGTTCACCATTACTTCCGACCAGTGCACATGCTCAGTTGGATATCAAAATTGGGAAGCTCCTGTCCGAGGTGCACCAAAAATGGCATCTAACTGTCTGGCTCCCCGTTAAACAATATGATTTTCACGTACTGATATCATAGACATGGATTAAACTCACCACACAAAGTTATGTAAAAGTCATTCCGGTCTAAATACCCTTTTAATGATGTAGTAAGCCTTAATTACTGCCAAACAACCTCTCTGACACTGAAAATTAAATTTGAATAAGTGTGGTATCATTCTTTCTGATTTTAATTATTGTTGACGAGTTTAATAAATGTAAATAATTTTGTTTTAACTTTTTCCTTCTGTCTCTTTTATCTCTTTTAATCCGATCGTTCCTTCCCTCTCTTTATTTAACTTTATATACATGATTAGACATTGAATTCAGAAATCTAAGTTACACTTCCTGGGTCAGGCTCTGTGCTGTTCATTAATAATTCTTCAATCTATTTGGTTAAGGAGATACACAGTCACTTACCTGTTCAGGCAGGTCCCAGATGCTCTGTAGAGGGTGCCATTTGGATATTTGGCTGACAGAAATTTGCCATGCAAAAGCTCATGGAAAGTTAATAAGCAAGTGCAAATCTTCGCTGCTCACAGCAAAATCCAGCCCAATAGGTGCAAGGCGTTTATCTCTTATGGAGAAAAGTTACTGAGTTTTGGATTGTTTGGTATCTGGGAAAATTCATTTCTAATTAGCATATTAACCACCTTTCACCTGATTTGGTTTGGCACAGAAAAATGACCAAAGTATTTTGCTCTTTTCTGGAGCAAAAAGGGAAGAAATGGCAATATTATGAAGGTGACAACGCCTGTTTAAAAATCAGCAAGGTTATTTGATATTTATAGTAAGACTGCAAGAACAGCCATAATTGGTGACTTTTATTATCTGTTGCTAGCCAGAGGGTAGAGAGCCAAGTAAATAGAGGGCACTAGCCACAGGACAGAGACCAGAAAATAGCAATGACAGTACCAAGCAGTCAGGGCAAGAAAGGGCAGTAATTAAGGGACATTTGCCTCAGGATAGCAAGCACAGGACAATGAAGCCAGACTCTGCGGAGACAGACTCTGTAAATAGAGGAGCTAGAGATACTGTTCACAACCCCAACGTTTTAGGAAGAAAGGCAAGGAGGAAAGTGTGCTAGATTTCAAAATGTAGTAAAGTGAAAATATGAAACTTGATATGATTGCAGACAAATACAAGATAGTTCTACCAATTAATATTCTTTATACATATGCATATACATATATATACACATCTGCACATGCTGATAGTAGGTTATTTATTTTTATTCCCAATTTTCTCCATTTTTCACTCCTCCCTTCCTGAAAATTCTGAATTTTGTTGGAATACAGTTCCAGGGGCTCTCATCCAAAATGTTACCTATGAGCCCAGACAGTACAGCCTCAATTTTCACAGGGCGCAGGAAGGGTGCGAGCAGGGTGTGGGTGAGTGTGTCAGTGGGTGATGAACCCAGCAAAGCCAGGAATGTGGAGGTTATGCAGATCACAGCTGGGTCTCATTTAAATGAAACTCTGTGGAATCCCCCCCTGACATCTGTCCAGGAGGTCAATCTGTCTGACCGGGTGGCAGGAGTGGGCTTCTGGTGGCAGGGGCCTCAGACCTAAAGGTGACAGTACAGCTGTGTGAGAGAAAAATCTCTTAAAGATACTGGCAGTTTATATTTTATTCTAAAATTATAAACCCCAATACTAACTACCTAATGCTGACTAAAAATATTGCTGCCTGTGTGAATGGTCCTCAGCAGTCCGTGAGTGGGGGTGCAGGAGAGGATATAAAACTATCGATGGATTGGGAAGCAGGGAGGAGATTCTGGGCAGGATTGGAGTGGGGGAAGTATCTGTGAATAACTGGGAGAGTTGTTGTGTTGCAAAGGAGGCCAAAGGCCCCCTTGTGAAGCCTGGAGGAGCGCTCCTGCTCCTCCTGTTTGGCAAGGAAATCTAAAATAAAATGCACAACTTACCTTCTGCGCCTTGCCTTTGCTGACCCATGATCTGGCTTCCACCAGGTTTACCTAATGAGGGCGATGACACCTACACCACCCCCCCCCCCACCCCCACCGCACTCCCTGTCCCCCACATTCCCCCCTCTCCAAACCTTGTTCAAGCCTCAGGTTGAAATTGCAGATTGGGTCCTGTTGACCTCATCAGACCCTATCTGCATATTTAAAGTCTGACCCTGTTTCCTTCCTGCTGGTGCCCTGCTCACCTGCTCAAAAGAGCAGGTTAATATTGGAACACAGCAGGAAGGCAGCGAGATCAGAGCGGGAAAGTGACTCGCCATTTTTTAACTGCCCCAGTCGCCAGGCTTCCCTGAGGCGAGCACAGTGAAAATGGGGCCTACATTTCAGCAAACTATTCAATTGTGGAAGAGATCACAGTTGAGCTCACCCCTTTTTCACCCAATATCTACGTTCAAGCACTTTCCAGGAATCACCATGTTAAAGGATGAATTTATTTATGATAATATTTTCTATCTATTGCTCAGAATTAATCAAAAGTTACGTAAAATCATGAGGTCAAGTATTCATAGATTTATTAAGCATATAGTATGTGTAAATGTACTTAACCATCTCTCTGCTTCGAGCCACCATTGACATGCTGTTCTCCCTTCACCAGCTACAGGAGAAATGCTGTAAACAACAGATGCCCCTCTATGTTGCTTTCATTGATCTCACCAAAGCCTTTGACTTCATCAGCAGACATGGTCTCTTCAGACTACTAGCAAAGAGCGGATTAGATTAGAGATACAGCACTGAAACAGGCCCTTCGGCCCACCGAGTCTGCGCCGAACATCAACCACCCATTTATACCAATCCTACATTCCTACCAAACATCCCCACCTGTCCCTATATTTCCCTACCACCTACCTATACTCGTGACATATTATAATGGCCAATTTACCTATCAACCTGCAAGTCTTTTTGGCTTGTGGGAGGAAACCGGAGCACCCGGAGAAAACCCACGCAGACACAGGGAGAACTTGCAAACTCCACACAGGCAGTACCCGGAATCGAACTCGGGTCCCTGGAGCTGTGAGGCTGCGGTGCTAACCACTGCGCCACTGTGCCGCCAAAGCTACTATGTATCATCACCTCATTCCATGACAATATGAAAGGCACAATTCAGCATAGCGATGCATCATCAGACCCCTTTCCTATCCTGAGTGGTGTGAAACAGGGCTGTGTTCTTGTACCTACACTGTTTGGGATCTTCTTCTCCCGACTGCTCTCACATGCATTCAAGTCTTCAGAAGATGGAATTTTCCTCCACACAAAATAAGATGACAGGTTGTTCAACCTTGCCCGTCTTAGAGCTAAACCAAAGTATGGAAAGTCCTCATCAGAAAAATCCTCTTTGCTGACGATGCTGCATTAACATCCCACACAGAAGAGTGTCTGCAGAGACTCATCAACAGGATTGCGGATGTCTGCAACAAATTTGGCCTAACCATCAGCCTCATGAAAACGAACATCATGGGACAGGACGTCCGAAATGCTCCGTCCGTCTATATCAGCGACCACGCTCTGGAAGTGGTTCAAGAGTTCACCTACCTAGGCTCAACTATCACCAGTAACCTGTCTCTCGATGCATAAATAAACAAGCGCATGGGAAAGGCGCCCACTGCTATGTCCAGACTGGCCAAGAGGGTGCGGGAAAATGGCGCACTGACACAGAACACAAAAGTCCGAGTGTTTCAAGCCTGTGTCCTCAGTACCTTGCTTTACGGCAGCGAGGCCTGGACAACGTATGTCAGCCAAGAGCGACGTCTCAACTCATTCCATCTTCGCTGCCTCTGGAGAATCCTTGACATCAAATGGCAGGACCGTATCTCCAATGCAAAAAAGACAGAAGTGCAAGGAGAGAGCCAACTGTGTAACAGCCCTGACAACCAATTTTATCTGCAGCGCCTGTGGAAGAGTCTGTCACTCTAGAATTGGCCTATATAGCCACTCCAGGCGCTGCTCCACAAATCACTGACCATCTCTAGGTGCTTACCCATTGTCTCTCGAGACAAGGAGGCCAAAGAAGAAGACTTAACCATACACTTTCAATAGCACTTACAACCACATCAGAAACGTGGGATATCTAATGCAGTACAGCTCAGTGTTCAGGTTGATAGAACCCTTTGGGCTGAATTTTACCAGCTCTCCAATGTCAGGGGTCGTAGCGGGGCGGCCCAGAAAATTCCTCTGGGAGAGGCCCACCACGCGTCCTGCGCCGGGAATGTCCTGTCGCATTTTACCGCCGGTGGTGAGGCCTCGGCGCAGCCCTCCGCCCCCCCTTGCTCAGCGATGGAGGCTTCATCTGAATATGCAAATGATATCACAATTAAAGAATAATGACTTACCTGGTAGCGATGGCCATCCCACGCCAATATACAGCTGCTGGCTGGAACTCCCATGCCCTTGGATCTCCGTTCGGAGAGCCGAGGGCGTTACACTGGTGGTGAGGGTGGAGGAGTGAAATTTGCAGGGCGGGGTGGGGGGGGAGGGGTGGTGGAGCAGGGAAAACCACTCCAATTGGTTGTGGAGATGGTGGGAAGGGGTTGAGGGTCAAAGATGCTGAAGTTGGGGGGGTCAAAGTTCAGCATATCTAAAAGTGGTTTTCTGGGGTGATAGGTCATTTTATCAATTGAAAACTCAGTGGGGGGGAGAGGGGAGTCAAAGTTTAAATAAAAATTGGCGCCGGTGCCTGCGGGGTGGCACTGGACATGACGGCGAGCTTATAAAATTCAGGCCAGAGTCTAAATTCTCATTACACTTTGTCACTTGTATTCCTTTTTCTTACTCTTGGTATGTGACCATCACCATATTCCAAATTTCATAGTTACATCAAAAAGCAAAAACAACCTGATATAAGGAGAAACTTATAACTTAACAATAATCCAAATAAACTACTTTCCTTACTAACGAGCTCTTTCCATTGAACTAAATGATCAGAATAACTCTTTATTTCTGTAATGCGCATTGCTTTCCAGTTGCATTTAATTGGAGTTTCACCAAGTGAAATTATCAGCTCTAAGACTGTCTGTGATTCTGTATCATTCAGCATGAGTCTGATTTTAAACTCTTATTAAAAGAGAGGAGTATACTTGAATTTGTGTGATAGCAAATCGGCAGCCCATTTCACATCTCTTCCGATTTTTGTTTGCACTGCCTTTTATTTCTATTAACCCTTACTTAACAACTGGATGGCATTTATGAGTAGGAATCTTGGCTGATCCTTCCCCTTTACACAGCCTTGTGACAATGAATCCAGTAGCTGTGTCTCCGCCATCGCCCTGGCTGAGATCAGCAAACTAATTCTGCAAATTTCATTCAACCTGAAAGAAAGAACTTTCAAGGTGGAAAGTAGCTTTCATGACCGTAGGTTGTCCCACAGTGCTTTACAGCCAATGAAGTGCTTCTGCAATGTAGTCACTGTGTGATGTTGAAAACAATGCAGCCAAGTTGCACACAGCAAGCTCCTAAAAACAGCAGTGAGATAATGGCAAGATAGTGTTTTAGTGACGTTCTCATCTGTTCTAATATCTCCTTATGTGGCTTGCTGTCAAATTTTGTTTGATTATGCACCTGTGAAGCACCTTGGGATGATTTATTATATTAAAGGTGATATATAAGTGCAAGTTGTTGTTTTTAGTTGAGGGATAAATATTGGCCAGTACACGCTGGAAAACTCCTCCACTGTTCTTCAATATAATGCCATGATATCTTTTAAGTCCACCTGAGCCAGCAGACAGGGCCTTGGTTTAACATTTCATCTGAGAGACGGCACCTCCGTGGTGGAGGTCCACCCTATTTGTGACAGGACCCCTCTCCTGTTATATTCGTGGTCACAAGGGGAATAGACCAGAGGACTGAACACTCATGTCAGGGTGGGAGTGGGATACAAAGCTCGACAGTCACAAAAAAATCTTTGTGAGGAGCAGAAAGCAGAACTGATGAGGAATTAAAAGCAAAATACTGCGGATGCTGGAAATCTGAAATAAAAGCAAGAAATGCTGGAAATACTCAGCAGGTCTGGCAGCATCTGTGGAGAGAGAAGCAGAGTTAACCTTTCAGGTCAGTGACCCTTCTTTAGAACTGGCAAATATTAGCAATGTAAAAGGTTATAAGCAAGTAAAGCGGGGATGGGGCAAGAGATAACAAAGGAGAAGGTGTAGATAGGACAAGGTCACAGAATAGCTGACCAGAAGGTCGTGGAGCAAAGGTGTATTAATGGTGTGTTGAAAGACAAAGCATTAGTACAGATAGGGTGTTAATGGACTGAAATTGAACAGCCACAAGTACAAACATGAAAAAAACACAGTGGGTAAGCAAACTGAACAAACTAAGATGAAATAAAATAAAATAAACACAAAACAAAATTTTTTAAAGGAGAAAGAAAAAAATAACTAAATATAAAAGTAAAATGGGGGGCCCGTCATGCTCTTAAATTATTGAACTCAGTGTTCAGTCTGGCAGGCTGTAGTGTGCCTAATCGGTAAATGAGATGCTGTTCCCCGAGCTTGCGTTGATGTTCACTGGAACACTGCAGCAATCCCAGGACAGAGGTGTGAGCATGAGAGCAGTGGGGAGCGTTGAAATGGCAAGCAACCGGAAGCTCGAGGTCCTGCTTGCGGACTGAGTGGTGGTGTTCCGCAAAGCGGTCACCCAGACTGTGTATGGTCTTCCCAATGTAGAGGAGACCACATTGTGAGCAGCGAATACAGTATACTACATTGAAGGAAGTACAAGTAAATTGCTGCTTCACCTGAAAGGAGTGTTTGGGGCCTGGGATAGTGAGGAGAGAGGAGGTAAATGGGCAGGCATTACACCTCCTGCGATTGCAGGGGAAGGTGCCATGGGACGGGGACGAGGTGGTGGGGGTAATGGAGGAGTGAACCAGGGTGTCGCAGAGGGAATGATCCCTTCGGAATGCTGACAGGGGAAGGGAGGGGAAGATGCGTTTGCTAGTGGCATCATGCTGGAGGTGGCGGGAATGGCGGAGGATGATCCTTTGGATATGGAGGCTGATGGGGTGGAAAGTGAGGACAAGGGGAACCCTGTCGCAGTCCTGGGAGGGAGGGGAAGGGGTGAGAGTAGAGGTGTAGGAAATGGGCTGGACACAGTTGAGGGTCCTGTCAACCACAGTGGGGAGGGGTGGGGGGGGGCGTGGAATCCTCGCTTGAGGAGAAAGGAAAGAAACTGGGAGAATGGAATGGAGTCCTTACAGGAGGCAGGGTGTGAAGAAGTGTAGTCGAGGTAGCTGTGGGAGTCAGTGGGCTTATAATGGATATTAGTAGTCAACCTATCCCCAGAGATGGAAATAGAGAAGTTGAGGAAGGGAAGGGAAGTATCAGAGATGGACTATGTAAAGGTGAGAGAAGGGTGGAAATTAGAAGCAAAGTTGATAAAGTTTTCCAGTTCGGGGTGGGAGCAGGAAACGGCACCAATACAGTTATGAGGAATTATTTGTTTTTGTAGTTTTGTTCTCTTCTCAAGTGGAGATTCCTATTTGCATTTTATCCGCTTTGGGGAGAGCAATCTCGCCTGTGGAAATTTCCACAGACTGCTTCAAAGTGCTAGGTTTCAGTACTGTGGAAAAGAATTCTTCCCCGACCTCTTCTCTCTCCTTCAGACGGCCATACAACTTAAAAACTTACACGTTGGGGAAAGTCCAAGTGTAAATCACAACTGAGACTGGAAATTACATTCAGATCTCCTAGTAGAGATTAGCACACTACCGTATTAATTACACTTATTAATACAAATAAATACTAATGCATATTTTTAAAACATGCATCAATAGGTCAGATGAACAAAATTACTGATGTAAATATAAATTTTAAAGGAAGAACACGAGACACATTTCATTGGAAAAGTGAGTCAAGGTGGCAAATAGCAGATTGTTTTTAAGTCTCATTCACTGTCTGACTCAGTTTTTTTCTGCCGTTAAACTTTACCTATTACCAGTTTTTTTCTGATGTTAAACTTTACCTATTACCCACATTAATCCTCCTTACATTAATCAGCAATGTTGAATATTTCCAAAAGCATTCTAAATAATAACAACTGGATTCCCTTGTCCATCATGTTAATTATGGCTTCAAATAGCTCCAGCAGGTCAGTTAAACATGACCTCCCTTTCCTAAATCCATGGTGATCGCATTTTGACAAGTTATGCGTTTCCAATTGTTTTGTCCTAGATTGCTCGCATTCATTACAAAGATTTTCCCTACAACAGTTGTCTGTTGTTTCCAGGTACATCTCTAGGCCTCTTTCAAAATAATAATGGCATTAAGATAGCCACTTTATAACCCTCAGAAATTTCTCCCAAGTGTATAAATTTACACAAACAGAACCACGCTCAAATCTTGCCTTTCGTCTACTTACTAGGGAACAGTGTTTACCACCCACCCTTCCATAACTAATCCCCAAACCATTCTGCTTGTGAAGGGTTCGACCCGCTCTTGAGCTTCAAGAGAAAGAGGGTGGCTAAGAGTAATGTGGGCCCTTCAACGAAAGACACAAACAATACTGTATCTGGAAATCAGGAAATGGAAGACTTACTGGAATAGATACTTTTTTGGTGTTCACAGAGGATGAGGATAAAGTACCAGAGATACACGAAAAACTAAAATTACATCAAGGGGAAAAACTAGAGATTCACTGGGCTGGATTTTGCGGTCAGCAGTGAACAAATGGTGGAACAACCATTCATTGCAGTTACATAAGAACATAAGAGCAGGAGTAGGCCATTCAGCCCATTGAGCCTGCTCTGCCATTCAATACGATCATGGCTGATCATCCACTTCAATGCCTTTTTCCCACAATATCCCCATATCTTTTTATGTCATTTGCATTTAGAAATCTGTCAATCTCTACTTTAAACATACTTTGGGGCGGCACAGTGGCGCAGTGGTTAGCACCGCAGCCTCATAGCTCCAGCGACCCGGGTTCAATTCTGGATGCTGCCTGTGTGGAGTTTGCAAGTTCTCCCTGTGCCTGTGTGGGTTTCCTCTGGGTGCTCCGGTTTCCTCCCACATGCGAAAGACTTGCTGGTTGATAGGTTAATTGGCCATTATAAATTGCCCCTAGTATAGGTAGGTGGTAGGGAAATATAGGGACAGGTGGGGATGTGGTAGGAATATGGAATTAGCGTAGGATTAGTATAAATGGGTGGTTGACGGTCGGCACAGACTCGGTGGGCCGAAGGGCCTGTTTCAGTGCTGTATCTCTAAAAATAAATAAATAACTGAGCTTCCACAGCCCTCTGGGGTAGAGAATTCCAAAGATTCATAACCCTCTGAGTAAAGAAATTTCTCCTCATCTCTGTCCTAAGTGGCTTCCTCCTTATTTTGAAATTGTGTCCCCTGGTTCTAGATGCCCCAAGCAGGGGAAAAATCTTAGCTGCATCTACCCTGTCTGTCCCTTTAAATATTTTGTAGATTTCAATGCGATCAATCACCTCTCATTCTTCGAAATTCTAGAGAATACAGGCCCAGTTTCCCCAATCTCTGTTCATAGGGCAGTTCCACCATCCCAGGAACAAGTCTGGTGAACCTTCGTTGCACTCCCTCTATGGCAATAATATCCTTCCTAAGGTAAGGGGACCAGACTTTGTCCGGGCATTTGCACTGGAACGTTTGGTAATTAGAAAACCAAAACAGTGTAGCACCCTCTACAGGGTATCTGGGACTGTGTGAAAAGGAAAAGCAATGGCCTGTCTTGTTAACCAATCAGATTGAAGAATCCTTATTGAGCCATTCAGACTCTGAACCAGCAAGTGTAAGTTAGAATAGTGAATTTGATGCCAAATCATGTACAGAAAAAGAAATAAAGTGGGTGAACAAAAGACCAGATTGAGAAAGAAGTCGCAGAAATAAAAAGTTCAAAAACGGTTTTATTTGAATATTTTTAAAATCGCCACCAATAATTAAAATCTGAAGGAATGAGGCTTCATACTTTTAAAAGTGAATTTTCAGCACTAGAGAGGTTGTTTGGCAGTAATAAAGATTTATCACACTGTTAAAAATTCACAAGCTTGAATGGACAAGCTCTACCTTTTTCTAGCATGTTTAGTGTGAATTTATCATGCATGGAGCACAACTTCATGCCTGTCCAGATGTTTCAATGGCGAACGTCTTGGTGAGATACTGTTATGGTGCAGCTTCTGGAGGAGCAGGACAATATGGACAGCAGCTTCCTGATTACCATATTTAACTGCGCATGAGCAGATGCCGGAAATTATCTGATTTATTAATTAAGAACAGTGACTGCAAAATCCGAGCGATAGTAAGTGAAACAATGGTGATGGAGAAACTAATGAAATTATATATAGACAAACGCCCAGGACCTAATGGTTTCCCACCTTAGGGTATTAAAAGAAGTAGGTGAGAAAATTGTAAATGCAGTAGTCATGATTTTCCAAAACTAAATACAGGAATTTACTTGGATTGGGAAAATACAATTTTTTCCACTTGGGAGAGATAAAGTAGGAAATTAAAGGCCTATAATCACCCGCAGGGATGTTACTAAAATTTGTTATCAGGAACTGATTAATTGAGCAATTGTCCGAATATGTGATCAGAGAGAGCCAACATGGATTTCTAAAGGTTAAGTCATGTCTAATAAAGCGAGCAGAATTTGTTGACAAGGCAACAAATGTGTTAGGCAAGGGGTTGTCTATGAATGTCACTGCCAGAAAGCATTCAACAAGATTCCACAGAAAAGACTGTTGAGAAAAATGGGAATGCATGGAATTGGAGGCAACCTACTAGTTAGAATAGGGAATTGGACATGAGGGATAATGTGTCGGTAATCAAATTGGCAGAATGTGATTATTGGAGTCCCCAATAATCTGGGCTTTGTACCTCAGGAAGGATATACTGGCCTTGGAGGGGTGCGGTGCAGATTCACTGGAATGATTTCTTTTCTTCTTTTGGGCCTCCTAATCTCGAGAGACAATGGATACGCGCCTGGAGGTGGTCAGTGGTTTGTGAAGCAGCGCCTGGAGTGGCTATAAAGGCCAATTCTGGAGTGACAGGCTCTTCCACAGGTGCTGCAGAGAAATTTGTTTGTTGGGGCTGTTGCACAGTTGGCTCTCCCCTTGCGCCTCTGTCTTTTTTCCTGCCAACTACTAAGTCTCTTCGACTCGCCACAATTTTGCCCTGTCTTTATGGCTGCCCGCCAGCTCTGGCGAATGCTGGCAACTGACTCCCACGACTTGTGATCAATGTCACACGATTTCATGTCGCGTTTGCAGACGTCTTTATAACGGAGACATGGACGGCCGGTGGGTCTGATACCAGTGGCGAGCTCGCTGTACAATGTGTCTTTGGGGATCCTGCCATCTTCCATGCGGCTCACATGGCCAAGCCATCTCAAGCGCCGCTGACTCAGTAGTGTGTATAAGCTGGGGGTGTTGGCCGCTTCAAGGACTTCTGTGTTGGAGATATAGTCCTGCCACCTGATGCCAAGTATTCTCCGAAGGCAGCGAAGATGGAATGAATTGAGACGTCGCTCTTGGCTGGCATACGTTGTCCAGGCCTCGCTGCCGTAGAGCAAGGTACTGAGGACACAGGCCTGATACACTCGGACTTTTGTGTTCCGTGTCAGTGCGCCATTTTCCCACACTCTCTTGGCCAGTCTGAACATAGCAGTGGAAGCCTTACCCATGCGCTTGTTGATTTCTGCATCTAGAGACAGGTTACTGGTGATAGTTGAGCTTAGGTAGGTGAATTCTTGAACCACTTCCAGAGCGTGGTCGCCAATATTGATGGATGGAGCATTTCTGACATCCTGCCCCATGATGTTCGTTTTCTTGAGGCTGATGGTTAGGCCAAATTCATTGCAGGCAGACGCAAACCTGTCGATGAGACTCTGCAGGCATTCTTCAGTGTGAGATGTTAAAGCAGCATCGTCAGCAAAGAGGAGTTCTCTGATGAGGACTTTCCGTACTTTGGACTTCGCTCTTAGACGGGCAAGGTTGAACAACCTGCCCCCTGATCTTGTGTGGAGGAATGATACCTTAGCTAAAAGGGTTATAATATGAAAATAGGTTTCAAAGAATAGGCTTGTATTCCTTGAATAAAGAAGATTAAGGGGTGATCTAACTGAGGTGTTTAAGGTAGTTAAAGGATTTGAGCGGGTAGGTAGAGAGAAACCATTCCTCTGCTGGGGAATCCAGAAGGAGGAGGCATAACCTTAGAGTTAGAGCTAGGCCATCCATGAGTAATACCAAAAGCATTGCTTCACACAAAGGGCAGGGAAATTCTGGAACTCAGTCCTTGAAAAAGCTGTTAAGGAAATGGGTCAGTTGAAAATTTCAGAAATGAGATCAATAGAATTTTGTTAGGTAAGGATATTAAGAGTTGTGGAACGAATCCAGGTAAATAGAGGTTGGCTTTTATCCTGCCCTTGGAGATGGGGTGGGGGGGAGGGGGTGTGGGGGGAGTCGGTGGGAGGTGGGGGGGCACACAAAATAGCATGGGGTGGCATTGGGCACTCTGCCTAATGCTGTCTTGTCCCCATGTCATTTTGTCTGCGGTGGACACCGTGATGGACGGCAAGTCTGCTGGGAGGCCAATTAAGCCACTTAAGTGGCCCATCAAGGGCTACTTAAGGGCTGACTCCCACCTTCACTGGCATTTATACAGCATTGGAAGGGCCCCCCGCTGTGTGGAGACAACGCCTGGTGAAACCTGGTAGCCTCCTAGCGAGCTTGCGACACAGTTCCTCCTTTGAGGCCAATCCATAGACCACAGAGGGCCTCCCAGTGGTGATGGCCACCACCACAGCAAGACTCATCCATGCCCCCACCAATCATCCTCCACCCCTTCGCTGGGGCCTGCTTGACTGTTGTCGACAACCCTTATCCCACTTACCTGGGTCCTGGGGTCTCCTCCATTGGCACTATTCCGGCCCACCTGCAGTGGCCACTGCTCCCAGTGGTGCTGCTGGTACTGCTGCGCTGCTGGCCCTCCAATTGTGTGGGACTTTATGCAGTGTAGGCTATGGATTGCAGAGTTCTTGATAAGTTGTAGTTTGTATCAGGTGGAGCTGGAGGGAGGGGCTTATAAGAATATTCAACAAATCTGGTGCTTAGGTGTCAAGGGTTTCAGGGGATGGGAGAGAACGGGATGGTTGGAATTGCATTAGATCCAATGGAATGGGATGGGATGCAATGATCCTGGAGTGGAAGTAAAAGTTTTGGCAATGGACATTATGTGCTTTGCTGTTCAGCTTGGAGGTCAGACAGGACACAGAAGTTGCTAAAGTAGACTGACTCCAAGTAGAAACAGTGATGTTTCTCTTTCAGAGACTCTCGCTACAGTTTGCCAGGCTCTGATATGGGATTCAGGTTCTTCTTTGGCCTCCTTATCTCGAGAGATAATGGATACGCGCCTGGAGGTGGTCAGTGGTTTGTGGAGCAGCGCCTGGAGTGGCTATAAAGGCCAATTCTAGAGTGACAGACTCTTCCACAGGCGCTGCAGATAAAATTGGTTGTCGGGGCTGTTACACAGTTGGCTCTCGCCTTGCACTAGTCTTTTTTCCTGCCAACTGCTAAGTCTCTTCAACTCGCCACTCTTTAGCCCCACCTTTATGGCTGTCCGCCAGCTCTGGCGATCACTGGTAACTGACTCCACGACTTGTGGTCAATGTCACAGGACTTCATGTCGCGTTTGCAGACGTTTTTAAAGCGGAGATATGGACGGCTGGTGGATCTGATGCCAGTGACAAGCTCGCTGTACAACGCGTCCTTGGGGACTCTCGCTACAGTTTGCCAGGCTCTGATATGGGATTCAGGTTAATAAAGGGCAGCACAGTGGCGCAGTGGTTAGCACCGCAGCCTCACAGCTCCAGCGACCCGGGTTCAATTCTGGGTACTGCCTGTGTGGAGTTTGCAAGTTCTCCCTGTGTTTGCGTGGGTTTCCTCCGGGTGCTCCGGTTTCCTCCCACAACCAAAAGACTTGCAGGTTGATAGGTAAATTGGCCATTATAAATTGCCCCTGGTATAGGTAGGTGGTAGGGGATTATAGGGACAGGTAAGGATGCGGTAGGAATATGGGATTAGTGTAGGATTAGTATAAAGGGGTGGTTAATGGTCGGCACAGACTCGGTGGGCCGAAGGGCTTGTTTCAGTGCTGTATATCTAAATTACCCTATAACTACAGTACTGGTGCAAAGTAAAACCACTTCAGACTAACACTACGATTGTAGTGCAAAAACACCTTAACACTACTTAAAGTTTGCTTTTTCAATTTATTGCATCATTTAAAAACATCAATTGGATTACTGCCTTAAATTATTTGAATTGTTATCTACCTATTTTGTTTGAACTGAGACTCCTTTAACAAATTTAAGGTTCATACTTTACCATTAAAGCTTTCAATTGTGACTTTCCTACAGTTTCTATTTTAGTGTTGTGTACTTTTTTGACCCATTTCACCCCTTCCAGTTTTGACCATGTTTTGGAAAAGCTCAGGTTGGTCTAATAATCTTAGCAATCAAGTTTCATGCTCGAAGTTTAATTTGTAGTTTCAGTTGCAACCATCAGTGTAAACAGAGGGGGTGTTATAAGAAACTAGAAGGAATTTCTATAACATTAAAAAGGAATAATTCTTTGAACCAATGCGCAATGACATCCTGCTTATAAAAATAGCTGCTATTTATAAGTTTGTAAGTGTTATCGACTCTTTCTTGTAATTTCCCTTTTAAGAATGAGGGCAAATATAGAAACTGGCTCAGAACTGAAAAAGCCATTTTCATGTAAATATGAATGATGAATGAAAAGAGAAACTCAGGGTGCAAGGAACACAATCTGTAAAAATAATTTAATTGGGGCCGCCATTCAGGTGATTTATTCAAAAACAATTATTGTGTTTGTACACTGGACTGAATTTTATGAGTGCGCCGCAGTGCGCCGTCCCTCAGCCCCCGCGATATTACGTGCGGGGGCTCATTTAAATAGAGGGGGCGCAGAGGTAGCCCCCGATGACGTAGAGGGCCCCGGCAACAGCGACCAACGCCACCGCCGTTTTTAAAGGGCTCTAAGCCCGTCAGCAAAATTTTAATATATAACGAGGTATCAGTTTTATACTTTATTAATTAAAAAAATTATGATGGAGGCCCCTCCCCAACCCTCCAACTGTCATTTCATCGCCAAATTGGGGGGGGGGGCGCACTGAGGTCCCGCTGCCGCTGGTAATATGTGGTAGGGCCTTCTCGACATCGCGGGTTGAGGCAGGCCTCTCCCCGCAGCATTTTACCAGCCCCCCCCACCCCCCCCGCCACTGTGACCCGCGGTGTCGAGGGGCCAGTAAAATTCAGCCCACTTTCTTGGCCACCTCCTGTTCTGTTTCATCCCTCAAACCAATCTTGAATTCCCCTGCTGAATTTAATTCTGACAGATAAAACTTGAGAAATGTAAAATTATTTTGCTGAGAAATGTTTTACTTAGATACAGATTTTTCTTTTTTCAAAAAAAATGTCAGTGTAAAACTCCCCGTTTTGTTCTGATTTTCTCTTGCGCATGATGAGTGAATAGCAATCAGTCCTAACCAGCTTTTGAAAAAAAAACTTCCTAGAATTACAGACAAGGGGTGGGGTATGGAGATGACGCTGTCTCCAATTTTCTCTCCTCTCTTGTGGGCAAGGATCTAGCCTTTGCCTGGTGCCTCCCCATGGACCAGGTGCTGGTAAATGTGATTAGAACAGATAGGTGCTTGATGGCCGGCACAGATACAAAGGGTCAAAGGGCCTGTTTCTGTGCTGTATAACTCTGTGACTCTATGAGTAGTGTGGCTAGTGTCCACAAGTTAGCACACGAGGGACTGCAGGGGTGAACTCATGTTAGCACAACCATATTGTTTTGGATCAGGAATTCTATCAAACTCATAACAAAGCCAATTTCCAAAACTTTATGCCATGGTCAATTTGATTATTCTTTTAGCAATGCAGTTAATAAATATACAGTTTAAGCAATTCCAAAATGATTTGACTCATAATGCTGTAGTCTTAGCAATGGTAAACATCAAAATCAGCAACTGTAATTGGGAACTATTTTGTATTGCTGTCAAGGCTTTGTGTTTGTTTGAGTCAGGAGTCAATAAGAAGTAGTTTGGTCCATTAGAACTCGATATTTTAGTCCTCACTATTAAGCATATTTATCTCCAGTTTGAAATTTTTTGGAACCAACTGAATTAAGAAATCTGTTGGGACTTCAGGGACTCACATGCATTCCAGCTATATCTGAACCATGTCACTATTCAGTTCAAACAAATATTTTACATATGATACCATTCTGAGTAAAATAAGAACAAGCAAATCTAATTCATTCTTATCTAGACTTGCAAATTGCAGGTGAAATGAACGACATGTGAGTGCACTTCTCCAGTTACAATGCTCATCTCCAAGTCAGTATTCATTACATTTTAAAGGTATTTGCCATTGAAAGTGTTACTGAGCAGCCAAGATAATGCAAGCACCTTGAGTTAAAAAAATGAATTTACTGACCACTACAATATGCTTTTAGTTATAAATATAATTTAGCCAGAATTGTAAAAGATACTCTCAGACACAAGTGGTCTGATTTTCTTTAGGGCCTGTGGCATACCGGAAGAGTAATTCTGGCGGCTGCAGACAAGCAGAGCCAGGAAATGGTGTGGGACCCAGTAATACCAGGTCACCATCCTGAAGAGTGAGCCATGGGAATTTGCCCTACGGATGTGACTGAGCGATTGATTTGCCCATCCTCTGGCAGCCTGGCATATGAAAAAAGAGATGCAGTCGGCAGAATCACATTATCCACTGGAATATCCATTGCTCCCATCTTCTGTGACCAAACGGCAAGATACCAGAACCCAATTGAATGGAGCAATGCAAGTGGGTCAGACTCATTGCATGGCAAACTCCAGAAGATAAATAAAAGCAAAATACTGCGGATGCTGGAAATCTGAAATAAAAACAAGAAATGCTGGAAATACTCTGCAGGTCTGGCAGCATCTGTGGGGAGAGGAGCAGAGTTAATGTTTCAGGTCAGTTCTGAAGAAGGGTCACTGACCTGAAACGTTAACTCTGCTTCTCTGTCCAGAAGATAAATGTCTGCCTAAGTGAAATCAGCCCTTATATTCAAATAACTTTTTTCATGCCAATAACCTGACCCTGGCATGAGTGGGGTCAGGGTCCCATGTCATCAGCAGGATGCTCTGCTGTAGTTATGGCAGTGTAGTGCATTGAAGATATTTGGCCCCAGGATTCTGAGGCTGGGTGTTCATCCAAACTCCTATATACTCATATTTTCCCTGGTCAGAATGAGCTGGAGACCTACTGCCAAGCAATCAGCAACCAGACACTCTGCATCCAGACAGAAGGAGATTTGCAAAGTGGCCTAGGGTGATTATCTTGCCCTTCTTCCCTGTGGGGAAGCACCTGTTCTCTGCTTGGTGCCTCCCCATGTTATCGTGGCTGAAATCAGGTAGAATAATCAAAGGCTGAGTCATCCCACTCGACTTTAATGGTTGACTACAGAGGAACATTAGCATGTCCTACATTCTCACCGTCTTGACTGGTGTGTGCAACATCAGGAGACATAAAGAAAACAATGTCATATTTCAAGTACAAATTCACAGAAACGTATGGAAAGCAAATACATGGTAACCTTTAGTTTATTTTTAAGACTATATATTACTGGATCATAGGAGATTTAATCCTCTTGTTTACCTCATGATAATGCAAACAAATACAACTTAAGTGTGGCGACTGTGAAAACATTTGCAAGTTTCATTATATTGCAAGCATCTTTTGCCAAGTTTTTAGTACTGAAATTTATTTTCAATTGAGGTCTTGCAGAAATTTCTCGAGCTGAGGGAAACAACAAACCGGAACTGCTTTGTCGCAGATCTGGAGGCATTTAGTCATCAGACAGTTGCAGCTCCTCCCCCGTGTGCTATTTTTAAAATGTTTGTTCCCCCTCAAAATCAAAGGTTGTCTGACACACTTACTGGCAGTCTTCACTACTTCTAAGGTATCAACAAGTGAATTTGCCAGAATAACAACTGAATGAGGGACTGGTCATGATTGCATCAAAGTCTGCTGACACATGCATCTTACAATATGTAATAACATGTAATAACGTATGCCACACCAGAAATAAATTCACTATTTAACCAAATATGTGTATTGATAATAGCCATCATGATATCACGGTGCTGGAAAGCAGGCAAATTTGAATATTAAAGGCAACATAGTTTTTATAGAAAAATGTTTAAGTATCTTTTGTTTATTCACTCAGCTAGGGCAATGAATTTTATATCAAAAGAAGTAATTGCCTCATATTCTTATGACATCACATTGTGGCTATTGTGATGAGACTGTGATTATTGAGCTATTAGCATTTAGATATAAAAGGCTGATTTTCCTCTTTGTCCCATGGGAGAGGTCGGAGTAGGGATAGGTTATGCTAGATCCCACCCATTGTTACATCCACCTTTCTGACAAAAGTCCAGAAAATAAGTGATGAAAAATTATCAATAAGTCCAATTTTCTACCATCATTGCCTCTTTTACACTGAATATGAATCTTAATGCTATAAAACGAATGTCAAGCATTACTTGACAGCAAGAGGCAGAAGTAAATTTAAAGCGTCACAGCAGACACTGTATGGACTTCTAAAATCCTGATTTGTGAACTATTTTTCTTTTTTCCTTTTTTCAATACAGACTGAAGCCTTCTGCTTTACGTGTCCTATTTATTCTCCCTCCCCCATTCCAAAGAAGCCACAATGCATTTTTCATTGTGAACATTTTTGTATCTGTTTTTTGGAGAAAGGAAGAGAAAGACAGAGAAAACAGACTACCCAGGCACCACCAGATGTGTATGACATTTACTCACCAGAATACATAGATCAAGGCACTCCTACCTTCAACTGGACTAGGACCAGTGTTTGCAGAGGTTGTGTTTCATAAAGGAACTATCCATGAATTATGCCACATACTGCAACCTGTGTCTACTGTAGGCATCATACTGTCAGTAGCTATGAAAGTGACCATAGCCCTGAATTGTTATGCTACACTGACATTCCAGACTGAGCACATCAGAAATATTAATCATCAGCTGTGTCGAGATGCATCAAGCAGGTCATAAATGCATTACTTGCTAGAGCAAATAGACAGCAGGCTGTCAAGACACTGTACTTGTAACTGAGAGTCAGGATACACCAAAGTACATGGAGTTCTTTAAAAAAAATAATTTTCACAATAAACACAGTAGGTATGCACACAGTATAGGTTTTGATTAAATTATGGTTGCACTAAAATTGAGGGGCGTGAGAAGGTGACATTGGGCCTTCCTCTTGAATCATACCAGTCCTTGTGGTGAAAAAAGCCCACACATTGCTGTTAAGTAGGGTGCTCCAGGATTTTGACCCAGCCACAATGGGCAGAATCTACCCGGTCCTGCAGGGACAACCTTCAAGGGGGGGACCGGGAGGAATTTCAGAAAAATAAGTATCGGGTCAGCGGCCTGATATGATCCCACCTCCGGGCAATCTTCCCGGAGGCGGGTCAGCACTGGCAGAGGCTACTTAAATGCCCATTTGTGGGCTGATTGGTTACACTGCTGGGATCTTCCCAGTAGCAGTTGGGCCCCTCACTGAGGGCCAAGCCCAGCAGGTGCCTGGAGGCAGCCAGGGGACCCATGAGACCTTCTGTATTAACCTGGGCCTGCAACCTCAGGGTTCTGCCTGCCATCCTTCATTGGACAGCGGACCCAAAAGCCTCTTAATTGGCCGCCTCCAAGAAGATCTCGCAGGTGGGCACCCTGTCAGTCAGTGCGGGGTCAGGATTCGGAAATGGTCCTGACTCATACTCATATTCTAAGGGCAGAAGATTCCACCCAATGAAGGAATGCAATATATATTCACGTCAGGTTGATGTGCGACTTGGAGAGAAACCTGGAAGTAATGGTGCTCCCTTGCATCTCCTGCCCTTCTGGGTGATAAAGGTCATGGGTTTGGGAGGTGGCGCTGAGGAAGCCCTGGTGAATTGCTGCAGTACATCCTGCAGAAAGTGCACACTGCAACCATGGTACACTGGTGACGGAGGAAGTGGATATTTATGTTTATGGTGAATGGGGTACCAATCATGTGGATTGCTTTTCCTGGATGGTGTCGAGCTTCTTGAATGTGGTTGTAGTTGCACCCAACCAGTCGTGGAATGCACCCACATGGCTATATGTGCTCACTTCACCCATTCCATCATCTACATCTTCACTCAATGTCCAATTTGCTTGTGATCAGCTGTAATTCAAGCAAATGTTTACTTTCCTGGCATTTTAAAGCAGTCTGCCATGGACACCCTCTTTCACAGGACACCAACTGATTGCCATGGTAACAAGGTCCATCCTGTTGCTAAACTCATCACAGAGCATACTATTAGAATTCAGGTGCCTGGATCTGTCTGCGGGTGCGCTGCAATGGTGTCTGGCTAGGCTGTCAAGGATATTGGTGGTGTGCTGAATGCTGCCCACATTTGCCTTACAAAGTGGCTGCCCCATGGTGCAATCGGACCAAGAAGGCTACCACGGGCAGCAGTTCAATCAGGCAGCCAAACAGCAGCAACATAAAGAAGCGTTAGATGACAACCCATTGCTCACTGACATCTACGCCAATCTGGAATGGGAGAGAGTCTCTTGACTATCACATCTGCCCACTTTATCAATAGTCCTGTGTTTGTTGAAGGAAGAACTTTGGTCAAGACACTAGGAGAAATCCCTGCTCTTGATCAAATAGGGCCATGGGATCTTTTATATCCACCTAAGCAGAAAGGCTGAGTGCACTGGGGCTTGGTTTAATGACTCATCTATCACCTCAGCCCCACCCTCTGGAATTCCCTCTCTAAACCCCTGAGCCACTCCTTTAAGACCTTCCTTAAAAACTCACCTTTTTGACCAAGATTTTGGTCACCATCCCTAACATGCCCTTTTTTGTCTCAGTATTTATTTTTGTCTGATCACATAACCATGAAGCACCTTGAGGCACAATACAAATGCAGGTTGTTGTAATGGTATGTGCCTGACTGTTCAGTGATGGCAGATAATGGGAGTTCAGCAATAGAATGCGCTAGAGTGTCTAACCAGGAGGAACCTGATCTAGGAATATTTCCGCAGGTGACACTAAACTTTGAAGTGGATTTCGATTAATCCATACCTCAAATCATGAGCATGTTGCTACTCAATGAGTTTTGGCAAGTCCACATATGTCTCTTGTTCTGATTCATCTGTGGTCCATTCCTCCACTTCTGCTGTTCCATTTCCTCGTCCTCTATCTCAAGAACAGCTAGTGAAATCCTTAAAAGATACTTATAGTGCAGCTCAGGTTGCCTCAGTCCAGGAAGGTGACTGGATATTCTGGGGTTAAGAATTCAAATTCAGAAACAAATGCCAAAAAAAAGGCTGTTCCATCTCACATTAAAATGAAGTGTCTCACAAGTTGAAAGAAAATGAGAAAAATATTAAACTTGCACAAACACCTCAAACAACAGCTCCAACAATGGCAGAAAGAAAGACAAAGATTACATCTTTAAAATAATGCAGCAGTTAGTGTGCCAATACCTTCAGCTTCCGCTTATTCTGGTACACTAGAATAACACTGTGCCAGTGTCACAAAACAACACGATTTCCAGAACACTGTTCAAATGTCTGTGGAATCTCTAAATGCATGTTGAAATGAGGTTTACACCATGAAGCAATATGAGCCTTTTTTTTAACCCTTGGCCAGACCCAGCACAAAGCGTGGCACCAGTACAAAACTTGTGCAGAAATCAAAATCTGGATGTTTTGCTGTCTGTTCATTGTTTTTCTTATTGGATTTATCACTATCTTATATCTATGATCCCTAGTTTCAGATTCCACCACAAGTCGCATCATTTTTTTCAATATTTTACCTTAAAATTCATAATTCATAAGTTTAAAGCTCGCTATTCAGCCCCCACTCAGCCTTCTCTTTCCGAGAGAAAAGAACCCTGGTCTATTCAATTTTTTTTGATATTATATCCACTCAGTTCTGGTAACATTCTTGTAAATCTTTTGTTCACCTTCTCCAGTGCCTCTATATCCTTTTTGTAATACAGAGGCCAGAGATGGGCACTGTACTCCAAGAGTAGCCTAACCAAGGTTCTATATATGTTTAACATAACTTCTCTGCTTTGTTAATTCTATTCCGCTAGAAATTCAATAGTTTCTTTCTACATACTCTATCAAATCATTCATCATCTTAAACAACCTAACTGGATCATCCCCTTAGTCTTCTGTACTCAAGGGAGTACAAGTCTAGCTTATGCAGCTTATCCTCATAAATTAATCCTTTTAGTCTAGTAGCATTCTGGTGAATCTGCAGCACACCGTCTCCAAGGCTGACAGATTTTTCCTGAGGTATGATACCCAGAACTGAACAATGGAATCTAACCAGAGCTTTCTATAACTGTAGCATAACTTCTATTCCTTTGTATACCAACCCCCTTGAGTGGCCATGAATTATAATTGCTAACATTTCATCACCTTATAAATTATTTTTGTACCTGTGCACTAACCTTAAGTGATTTATATGCATGTACCCCCTAAATTTCTCTGCTCCTCCTCAGTTTATAGCTTTTCACCATTGAGTAAATACTCTGAATCTTTCTTAGGTCCAAAGTGGATGACCTCACACTTCCCCACCTTGAGCTCCACCTGCCACAGTTTTGCCCACTCACTTAATCTATCAATATCAGTAAATAAGAAGCCTTGTACAGAAATATATATTTAGATAAATCTCGCACATTTTGAAATATGATGCAAAAAACATTTTTCTTTTCGTCATTTGTGTTTTCTACAGTAAGTGGAGAAACCTGCATGTTTGCTGAAAATAAGCAAATCTAATTAGCACAGGAGGCAAATCAATGGTTGACACAAATCACAGAGACAGAACAAGTTGAGTTACTCCAGTTTTCAATATCCTATGTTCTAATATGTGGCCAAAATAACCAACAAGAGAGAAGTTGAATTTTCATCAGGAGTTAGCTACAGTACTGTTATATTTAGGGAGAGTACCAGGTATATAGAATATTATAAAACTGTGCAGCTCTGTTTCAACTTGTGTACAGACAACCTTGCTGTCTTCAGTTGGAGATTTGTTACTTTCCCAGAACACTTATTTCTTTCATTGAAACAGTTACTTGACACAGTGCCAATGGCTATTTTACCCATTGGTGACTCCAATATGATTCTGCAAACAATTTGCAATGTAACCAGAGCCTGATTGAAAATAACTTCTTAGCTTTTTGAATGCAAACTGAGTTGGAGCCACAGATGACGAAAATAATGTTTCTTGTATCTGAATTAACTCATATTATCCTGTTCTAATGCCAGATGTCAAGTGTTGACATATTATGATTCTGTGGCCAGCCTTAATCATGAATCTTAGTGTGCAATCCCAGAATAACAGCTCTGCAACATTCTTTCATGACTTTGTTTCTCACTGGCAAAAAAAAGGAAACATGGCATTAAAATGGCAAGGACTGGGCACTTAATATACGATGATATAAGGAGTTCAGAAAAGATAGAGAAGGAAAAATGGGAGGTGGGATGGCAGTCCTGATTAAGGAAGACACTGTAGTGCTGGAAAGGGATGATGCCCTCAAAGAGGCAAGGACAGAATCCATTTGGTTAGAGTTGAGGAGCAAAAAGGGTATGATCACACTGCTAGGCATATTCTATAGGCCTGCAAATAGTGAGAGAGAGATAGAGGAGTAAATCTGCAGGGAAATCATAGAGATGTGCTAGAACTATAGAGTGATGTTGGAAGACTTAAATTACCCAAATATTGATTGGGATGATTTTAGAGTAAAGGGTAAGTGGAGTGGGGTGGGGGAGGGGGGGGATTTCTAAAATGTGTTCAGGAAAATTTCCTTGATCAGTATGTTCTCAGCCCAACTTGAAAGGAGGCATTGCTGGATTTGGTGCTCGGAAATGAGGTAGGCCAAGTGGACCAGGTGTCTTTGGGGGAGTACTTGGGTAAGAGTGATCATGGTATTATAAGGTTTAGATTAGTAATACAGAAAAGCCAGGAACAAAATAAGCTAGAATGTCTAGATTGGAAGAGGGCTAATTTCAACGCAGTGAGAAGTAAAAAATGTGTAAAATGGAACTGAAGACTGGCAGGAAGAGCTGTAATGGAACATGGGTTATCTTTAAGGCTTTAAGGAAGAGATGCTTCAGGTACAGGCTAGGAACATTCCAACAAGGATGAAAGGTAGGGGAAGCAAGAACAGGGCTCCGTGATTAACACAGGAGATAAAGATGATGATGAAACTAAAAAAAGAGGGTGTATGATGTATGTCAGGTGAACTCATCAAGTGAGAACCAGACCATATACAATAATTTAAGAGGAGAGGTGAAGAGGAAAATAAGGCTGGCAAAGAGAGAATATGAAAATAGAATTACAGTCAACATAAGGGAACCCAAAGATCTTCGACCAGCATGTAAATAGTGAGCGAGTAGTAAGAGGAGCTGTGGGGCCTATTAGGGACAAAGAGGATAATATATGCTTAGAGGCTCAGGGCAAGGCTCATATACTTAATGAGTACTTTGTATCAGTGTTCACTAAGGAATTGGAGGCTGACAAAATATCAGCAGAAGTAGAGAGAGTAAAGGCAATGGATAGGATAAAGATTGAGAGGGAAGAGGTATTAAAAAGGCTGGCTATGCTTAGGGTAGATAAGTCACCTGATCTGGATGACTTGCATCCCAGGTTGCTAAAGGAAGGTGGAATAAAATACTAGAAGGGCTTGCCAGAATTTTCCAATCTTCCCTGGATACGAGGGAGAGGTGCCAGAGGATTTGAGAGTGACAAATGTGACACTCTTATTCAAGAAAGAGTGTAAGGACAGTCTTAGAAACTACAGGCCAGCTAGCTGACATCAATGGTGGATAAGGTTTTAGAAACAATAATCAGGGGGAAAAAAATCAACACACACTTGGAGGGTCTCAAGTTAATTAAGGATAGCCAGCACGGATTTGTAAAAGGCAGATCATGCTTGATTAACATTAATGAATTTTTTGATGAAGTAACAGAGAAGGTTGATGAAGGGAATGTGGTGGATGTTGTTTATATGGATTTTAAGAAAGCATTTGAAAAGGTACCAGATAAAAGGCTGGTTAACAAAATTGAGGCTCATAGAGTAGGAAGGTCAGTGTCAATTGGATAAAAAATTGGCTTATAGACAGAAACAGCGAGTCGTAGTAAATGGTTGCTTTTCAGACTGGAGGATGGTAGACAGTGGTGTTCCCCAAGGGTTATTGCTGGGAGCACTGCTTTTTTGCTATATATATATATATATATATATATATATATATATATATATATATATATATATATGACTTGGATCTAACATATGAACATACTACCTAGGTGCAGAAGTAGGCCATTCAGCCCTGCTATCCTGCTCCGCCATTCAATAAGATCATGGCTGATCTGTTTGTGTCTCAAATTCCACACTCCCATCTACCCCGATAACCTTTGATTCCCTTGACTAACAAGAATCTATCTATCTACCCCCGCCTTAAAATTATTCAATGACCCCGCCTCCACCTCCTTCTGAGGCAGAGAGTTCCAAAGTTGCACAGTCCTCAGAGAAAAAAATTCTCCTCATCTCTATCCTAAAAGGGCGACCTCTAATTTTAAAACAGTGCCCCCTAGTTCTAGACTCCCCCACAAGAGGAAACATCCTTTCCAAATCAACCTTGTCAACACCATTCAGGATCTTATATACTTCAATCAAGTCTCCCCTCACTCTTCTAAACTCCAGTGAAAACAAGCCCAGTCTCTCCAACCTTTCCTCATAAGACAATCTGCTCATTGAAGGTATCAATCTAGTAAATCTCCTCTGAACCGCCTCCAACACATTCACATCCTTCCTTAAATAAGGAAACCAAAACTGCACACAGTATTCGAGATGTGGTTTCATCAATGCCCTGTATAAATGAAGCATAACATCCTTACTTTTATTTTCAATTCCTCTTGTAATAAAGGATAGTATTCCATTAGCCTTCTTAATTACTTGCTGTACCTGTATACTAACGTTTGTGACTCATGCACTGGAACACCTAGATCCCTCTGCACATCAGAGTTCTGCAGTCGTTCCCCGTTTAAGTAATACACTTCTTTTTTATTTTTCCTGCCAAAGTGAACAACTTCACATTTTCCCACATTATACTACTTCTGCCAGATTTTTGCCCACTCACTCAACCTATCTATATTTGTGCAAGCTCCCTATGTCCTCTTCACAACATACTTTCCTATCTATCTTTGTGCCATCTGCAAATTTAGCTACCATGCCATTGCTCCCCTCATCTAAGTCATTGATATGAATTGTAAAAAGTTGAGGCCCCAGCACAGACCCCTGGGGACTCCATTCGTCACATCATGGAATACAGGGCTTGATTTTACCAGCCCCCTGACGTCGGGGTCATGGGGGGGTGGTGGGGGGGGGGGTGCCCAGAAAATACCTCTGGGAGATGCACACCATGAGCCTTGACGCTGGGAAAGGCCCATCCCATTTTATCAGCGGCGGCGAGGCCTTGTGGCGGCCCCCCAGCTGCTCGGTGACGGAAACTTAATTTAAATATTTATATAACTGTTAATGAAAGCATAATTACTTACCTTGTCATAACGGCCGTCCCATATCAATATTCTGGCCGGTTGCTGAAAGCCTCATGCCTTCAGATCACTGTTTGGATATTTCGATATTTAGCACGGCAGCTCAAGGGCATATATCTTGCGCGTGTGCCACGCCGTTCTTGAAGCCGAGATCTGGGGTGAGCTTTAAAAATTCAGCCAACAGAGCAGAATCTCAAAATTTGTTGATGACACCAAACTTGGAGGTACGGCAAACAGTGAAGATGATATGAACCACCTGCAACAGGACATAGTTAGGCTAGCAGATTGGGCAGTAAGGTGGAAGATGGAATTTAATACTGACAAGTGTGAGGTTATGCATTTTGGCAGAAGGAATGGGGAGAGGCAATATATTCTTAATGGCACAATACTAAAGAGTGTGCAGGAACAGAGGGACCTGGGGATGCGTGTCCATAGATCTTTGGAGATGGCAGGACATATTGAAAGAGTGGTTAGTAAAGCATATGGATCTTGGGCTTCATAAATGGAGACATTGAATACAAAAGCAGGGACGTTATGCTGAACCTTTATAAAGCTGTGGTTAGGCCCCAACTGGAGCATGGCATAGAATTCTGGTCACCACACTTCAGGAAGGATGTGAGGGTCCTTGAGAGGGTGCAGAAGAGATTTATCAGAATGGTTCCAGAAATTGAGGATTTTAAGTTACAAGGTTAGGTTGACAAAGCTTGGTTTAAAAAAAAAAGGAGATTGAGGTAAAATTTAAAAGAGGTGTACAAGATTATGGCAGGCTTAGATAATTTAGACAAGAAAAAACTGTTCCCATTAACAAATGGTACAAGGACGAGGGGACACATATTGAAAGTTTTGGGCAAAAGATGCAGGGGCAATGTGAGGCAGCACTTTTTTACACAGCAGGTGGTGATGACCTGGAACTCACTGCCCACAGGGTGGTGGAAGTGAAGATGATCAATAACTTCAAGAGGAAGTTGGATGGCCACCTGAGAGAAATAGACTTGTAGGACTACGGGAATTGAGCCGGGGAGTGGGACTGACAGCATAGCTCCGTGGAGAGCCGGCATGGACTCGATGGGCTGAATGGCCTCCTTCTGTGCCTATGAATGACTCTATGACTTCTTTATTTTTATCCTCTTCTTTGTTTCTTCTTGTTTTTTGAATTGCTTTTAATTTCATTTTTAGTTCAATCACTGTCAACCATTTTTAATGTTTTTCCAAATCAACTTGGTGGGAGGGGGCATTTTCAGACTGCCGATAAATTTTATCACAACTTGGCAATATCAGACTCAGCATTAAGACAAATCTACACATCACCAATGCAGAGTCATACTTTCCAACATGCTTTATTGTTGGATTCTTTCCACTCGTGAAAAAAACACCAGTCAAGCCAATTATTAGAAATCCGATCAACAGAAGTAAAGTGCTATTTTTAACTGTTACACAACCTTAAGAAACGTGCAAGAAACTGTCCAATTAAGGCTAAAGTTTCTAGACTTTAGGCTCATGTAAAGGGGTGAGCAGGAAGCCATCATGCCATCGCCAAACTGAAGTTTAACTCATGGGCTTTGTTCCAATATGATTGATGGGCTGCCCACCAAAAAGGATCAGGGAACACAATTATTTTCTCCACACAATTTCCAGCAGGCTTCTCAGGTCCTATTTAAGTCAGAAATTAACCTTAGAAGGCAAGGCTGCATTCCTTTCAACCTGATTTGTTGTTACACTGCTACAGGAAGGACAAAGTAGGAAAATGAGTTACAGAGCTACCCCTACGTTTTCGGATGCCTCCCAGGAGGCCCTGGTGGAGGAGGCCAAGGAGGGAGGTACTGTTCCCCAGCACGAGCAAGACCATCCACAGGGCCACCACCCAGCATGCCTGGATAGAGATGATTGACAGGGTCATTGGCAGCAGGACCTGGCTTCATTGTAGGAAATGGCTCTGTCATTAGAATCATAGAATGGTCACAGCACAGAAGGAGACCATTTGGCCCATCGTGTCTGTGCAGGCCCTCTGCAAAAGCAAGTCATCTAGTCCCATTCTGCTGACCTTTTCCCATAGACAAGCAAATTTTTTCTGTTCAGGGGCTTATCCATTTCCCTTTTGAAAGCAACGATTGAATCTGCCTCCGCCACACTCACAGGCAGTGCATTTCAGATCCTAACCACTCGCTGTGTTAAAAAGTTCTTCCTCATGTTGCCATTGCTTCTTTTACTAATCATCTTAAATCGATGTCTTCTGGTTCTCAACCCTCCCACCAATGGGAACTGTTGCTCCCTACACACTCTCTCTAGACCCCTCATGATCTTGAACACCTCTATCAAATTTCCTCTCAACCTTCTTTTCTCTAAGGAGAACAGCCCCAGCTTCTTCAATCGACCTGAAACTGAAGTCTGTCATCCCTGGAACCATTCTCATAAGTCTTTTCTGCATCCTCTCTAAGGCCTCACATCCTTCCTCAAGTGCGGTGCCCAGAATTGGACACAATACTCCAGTTGAGGCTGAACCACTTTTTTATAAAAGTGTGTTCATACTTTACACAGACATAATGGGTGCATTACCAAAAATGGAAGTTTTAGTGGAGGTTTTTTTTTTCAATATGCCTAACAAACCATTTGGAATTAATTCCTTTATTTACAATGCACATTAAAGGTACTTTAACACTACTTGTGGAAAACTTGCTACGGAATTGCTGCAACCAACCAGCTGGATGAATCATGAAATAAAGAAAGACTTGCATTTATATAGCATCTTTCCTGACCCCAGGACATTCTACAGCACTTTGAATTGAATGAAGTACTTTTGAAGTGCCGGCACTGTTGTAATGTAGGAAACATGGCAAACATATATGGCCCATAAATAATAACGTGATAATGATCGGATAATCTGTTTTTTTAGTGATGTTGGCTGAGAGATAAATATTGACCATTACACCAGAAAGAACCCCCCTGCTGTTCGAAATAGTGCCATGGGACCTTTGATGATCATTCTAGAGGGGAGATGGGGGCTGAGATTTAATGAATCTCTGAAGAACATCACCACTGATAGTGCAGCACTCTCTCAGTACTGCATCGAAGTTTCATGCTCAATATGAAATATTTGCTCAGGATGATTGTGACAATATGAACTAATTCTGTGAGATTATTGTATCCACGTTATGTAAATTTGAAGGCAGTACCACAAGTGATCGGACTACTCATAATTATTACATAGAATCGTATAGAAATTACAGCACACTGGTCTATTCCAGTATTTGTGCTCTACACAAGCGTCCTCCCACCCTACTTCATCTAACTTTATCATCATATCTTTCTTTCCTTTCTCCCTCATGTACTTAGCTGCTCGCTGCCGTTCTCGGCGGTGAGCTTGATAAAAGGTGTGGCGCACGCACGAGACACACGGCGGCTCATTAACATGGAGGGGGTGGACCGCCCGCCCCTGATGTCATAGAGGGGCCGGCCGCTCCGTACACGGCAATGGCATCCGGTGGCCCCGCGCCATTTTTAAAGGGCTTCGAGCCCTTCCACTTTATTTTAATGTTTAAAACTGCAGGTTTTGCAACAAATTGAAATAAGATTTTATTTACACTTCCAATCCCCTCTCCCCACAATGAATAATAAGTTTATTATTTGTCTTCTCCCCCCTCCCCAAAAAAAGTAAATTTTTCATCACGACCTTTCCCCCTGAACTTTCTTTACTTTAACCTTCAACCCCTTCCTACCATCCCCTCAGCCAATTGTGTTCGTTTTTGCCGTTCTCCCTCTCTTGCCCCGAAAATTTCACTCTACCCCCTACCCCATCAGTGTTACGCCTCAGATCTCCGAATGGAGATCTGAAGAGGCGGGACTTCCAGCCACCGGCTGGAACATTGGCATCGGACGGCTGTCATGAAGAGGTAAGTACTTATTCTTTAATTATCATTTATTTACATATGTTAAATAGTTTATTTTCGCCGAGCGGTGGGGGCCGCCTTGGGGCCGTGCCGCCAACAGTAACATGGAGCAGTGCCTTCCCTGCTGGGAGGATTTTCTGGGCCACCCCACCATGAACCCTGACGTCGGGGGGCTGGTAAAATTCAGCCCCTGGTTTCCCTTTCAAGGCATCTATGATAATTGCCTCAGCTACTCCATGTGGTAGCAAGTTCCACATTCTAACCACTTTCCAGGGAAAGACGTTTCTCCGCATTCTTTATTGGATTTATTAGTGACGATTATATAGCTATGACCCCTAGTTTTGGAATTCCCCACCAGTGTAAGTATCAATACTTACTTAAAACAACTGAATTGTAGTGACCTAAGAACTTAATGTAACTTTATAGAGGGAAAAAACAGTCTCGCAAAAACTTTTCACATGCTCCTAAGTCCTATGTTCCAACAGTGATTTAGGAAAATGCTGCAGCTATATTGCATATGTCAAAATCCCCCAAATGAATGACCAGTATTTTTGCTGAGGGAGGAATGTTGACCAGGGCAGCAGGAGAATATAAAAGCAAAATACTGCAGATGCTGGAATAAGGAACAAAACAAAATAAAAATAAAAAAGGGCCAGTCATGCTCTGAAATTATTGAACTCAATGTTTAGTCTGGTAGGCTGTAGCATGTCTAATCAGAAAATGAGGTTCTGTTCCTCGAACTTGGGTTGATGTTCACTGGAACACTGCAGCACGCCCAGGACAGAAATGAGAGCAGTGGGGTGTGTTGAAATGGCAAGCGACTGGAAACTTGGGAAGGTGCCGTGGGAAGGGGCGAGGTGTCGGGGGTAATGGAGGAGTGGACCAGAGTTTCGTGGAGGGAACAATCCTTTCGGGATGCTGACAGGGGAGGGGAGGAGAAGATGCGTTTGGTGATGGCATCACGCTGGAGGTGGTGGAAATGGCGGAGGATGATCCTTTGGATGTGTAGGCTGGTGGGGTGGAAAATGAGGACAAGGGGAACCCTGCCGTAGTTCTGGGAGGGAGGGGAAGGGGTGAGGGCAGAACTGCGGGAAATGGGTCGGACATGGTTGAGGGCCCCGTCCACCACAGCAGTGGGGGGGAACCTTCGGTTGAGGAAAAAGGGAGATATATCAGAAACGCTGTTGTGGAAGGTTGCATCATCAGAGCAGATGTGTCGGAGATGGAGAAATTGGGAGAATGGAATGGAGTCCTTACAGGATGCAGGGTGTGAGGAAGTGTATTCGAGGTAGCTGTGGGGGTTGGTGGGCTTATAATGATTATTAGTGGACAGCCTATCCCCAGAGATGGAGATTGAGAAGTCAAGGAAGGGAAGGGAGGTGTCGGAGATAGACCATGTAAAGGTGAGAGAGGGGTGGAAATTAGAAGCAAAGTTGATGAAGTTTTCAAGTTCGGGGCAGGAGCAGGAAATGGCACCAATACAGTCATCAATGTACCGGAAAAAGAGTTGGGGGAGGGGGCCTGAGTAGGACTGGAACAAAGAATGTTTGACATACTCCACAAAAAGGTACCCATAGTAACACCTTTTATTTGAAGGAAGGGAGTGGAGTTTAAGGAGAAGTTGTTCAATGTGAGAACCAGGCGGAGGAGGGTGGGGGTGGACGGAGACTGGTTGGGCTTCTGTTCAAGGAAGCATCCACAGTATTTTTCTTTTATTATGCCAGGAGAATATACTGCTTTTCTTTGATTATTGCCATAGGATCCTTGGCATCCACTTGAGTTGCCAGAATAGGCAAGCCAAGCCGGTCCTTGGTTTAAAGCCACATCCAAAGCATGTCTACTACAATACTCCTTCGATAGCACACAGGAGTTTCAATTTAGATTACATGCTCGAGACCTGGACTGGGGCTTAAATGGCATCTTTCAGACTCAGAGGTAAAAGTGCTATCAACTGAACAAAACTATTAAACATAGACTTAGTTTGGGCTGGATTTTACAGGGCCCCTGATGGCGGGCTACGTGGCAGGGGTTGGGGCTGGAAGACCTGACGCCGGGAACACCGGGCCCAATCTTCCCGTCAGTGGTGAGGCTCCATGGCAGCCACCCCACGCTGGGCAATGGAACCCAACTTTGAATATTTAAATTAATGATATGAATACATTTAAATAAACTTACCTCCAATCTTACCGTTGGGCCGCGACCTTCTGAGCTGCAGCTGGCACTCATGCGGCTTCACTTTCCTGACTTGGGAAAGCAGGCACCACGGTAGTGGGGAAGGTGGGGGGGGGGGATCTTAAGATTTGTGGGGAGTGGGGTCAAATTTTCATCACTAGTGTACGGGATGGTGGGAAGGGGTGACCTGTGCACTTTGTTCAGTTTGGGGGTGGGGTTTGAAAGGTAAATGTTTTGGGGGCAAGAGGGCAAATACTTAATTTTATTGTTATTGGGGGGTGGGAAAGGGGCGATATATTTTGGTCGGAACAGTGGGTGGGGTGGGGGGGTTTAACTTTAAAAATGTAAATTAGCTGGCTGCCCATTAAAATGGCGCCAGCACCTGCGCACAGGCAGCTGACACCATTGCTGGTGTCGGAGATCCCACTCCCTCCATGTGACGGGAGAAGAAAATCTAGCCCTGAATAAATGTGCCTCAAAATGGATGAACAGAAAATCAGAAGGGAAGTAAGGAGGAACAATACCCTGTACAAACTATGCAGTCAGAAAGGTAAAGGAATACACTGCGATGAATACAGGAACTTGCAAAACATGACAAAAGGGTGTTTAAAGGAGAACAGAGAGACAAAAAGCATAGCTGCAACACAAAACATAACAGTAAAAATTAGTTTCAGCAATGTGAAAGTAAGAGCACAGTCAGAACAAAGAACAGTACAGCACAGGAACAGGCCATTCGGCCCTCCAAGCCTGCGCCGATCTTGATGCCTGTCTAAACTAAAACCTTCTGCACTTCTGGGGACCGTATCCTTCTATTCCCATCCTATTCATGTATTTGTCAAGATGTCTCTTAAACGTCGCTATCGTACCTGCTTCCACCACCTCCCCCGGCAGCAAGTTCCAGGCACTCACCACCCTCTGTGTAAAGAACTTGCCTCGCACATCCCCTCTAAACTTTGCCCCTCGCACCTTAAACCTATGTCCCCTAATAACTGACTCTTCCACCCTGGGAAAAAACTTCTGACTATCCACTCTGTCCATGCCACTCATAACTTTGTAAATATCTATCATATCGTCCCTCCACCTCCATCGTTCCAGTGAAAACAATCCGAGTTTATCCAACCTCTCCTCATAGCTAATGCCCTCCAGACCAGGCAACATCCTGGTAAACCTCTTCTGTACCCGCTCCAAAGCCTCCACGTCCTTCTGGTAGTGTGGCGATCAGAATTGCACGCAATATTCTAAGTGTGGCCTAACACAAGGTTCTGTACAGCTGCAGCATGACTTGCCAATTTTTATACTCTATGCCCCGACCGATGAAGGCAAGCATGCCGTATGCCTTCTTGACTACCTTATCCACCTGCGTTGCCACTTTCAGTAACCTGTGGACCTGTACGCCCAGATCTCTCTGCCTGTCAATACTCCTAAGGGTTCTGCCATTTACTGTATACTTTCCACCTGCATTAGACCTTCCAAAATGCATTACCTCACATTTGTCCGGATTAAACTCCATCTGCCATTTCTCCGCCCAAGTTTCCAACCAATCTATATTCTGCTGTATCCTCTGAGAAGAGGTGAGAGCTGTATTAGATTCAAACAGGCTGAAACAGAAGAGAAACATAAGAAAGTTAATATTCCAAAAGATTATTTCCTCTAAGTTTTCACATTAGAACATGTGAACAAAATTTCCTTTAATTATAACCTATTCTGAGTGGAATAGTCCAGACATAGAACATAGAACAGTATAGCACAGTACAGGCCCTTCGGCCCACGATGTTGTGCTGAACCTTTAACCTACTCTAAGATCAAACTAACTACCTACCCTTCATTCTACTATCATCCATGTACCTATCCAAGAGTCGCTTAAATGCCCCTAATGTATCTGCTTCTACTACCACCGCTGGCAGCGCATTCCACGCACCCACCACTCTCTGTATCAAGAACCTACCTCTGACATCACCCCGAAACCTTCCTCCAATCACCTTAAAATTATGCCCCCTGGTGATATCCCTTTCCACCCTGGGAAAAAGTCTCTGACTATCCACTCTATCTATGCCTCATCATCTTGTACCCCTCTATCAAGTCACCTCTCATCCTTCTTCGCTCCAATGAGAAAAGCCCCAGATCCCTCAATCTTTCTTCATAGGACATGCCCTCCAGTCCAGGCAGCATCCTGGTAAATCTCCTCTGCACCCTCTCTAGAGCTTCCACATCCTTCCTGTAATGAGGCGACCAGAACTGAACACAATATTCCAAGTGTGGTCAAACCAGGGCCTTATAGAGCTGCAGCATAACCTCGCGGCTCTTAAACTCAATCCCCCTGTTCATGAAAGCCAACACACCATACGCCTTCTTAACAACCCGATCAACTTGGGTGGCAACTTTGAGCGATCTATGGACATGGACCCCAAGATCCCTCTGTTCCTCCACACTACCAAGAATCCTGTCTTTAAGCCTGTATTCTGCATTCAAATTCGACCTTCCAAAATGAATCACTTCACACTTTTCCAGGTTGAACTCCATCTGCCACTTCTCAGCCCAGCTCTGCATCTTGTCAATGTCCCATTGCAACCTACAACAGCCTTCCACACTATCCACAACTCCAGCAACCTTCATGTCATCGGCAAACTTGCTAATCCCAGCCTTCCACTTCCTCATCCAAGTCATTTATAAAAATCACAAAGAGCAGAGGTCCCAGAACAGATCCTTGTGGAACACCACTGGTCACCGAGCTCCATGCTGAATACTTTCCATCGACTACCACCCTCTGACTTCTATGGACCAGCCAATTTTGTATCCAGACAGCCAACTTTCCCTGAATCCCATGCCTCCTCACTTTCTGAATGAGCCTACCATGGGGAACCTTATCAAACGCCTTGCTAAAATCCATATACACCACATCCACTGCTCTTCCTTCATCAATGTGTTTTGTCATATCTTCAAAGAATTCAATAAGGCTCGTGAGACATGACCTGCCCCTCACAAAGCCATGCTGACTGTCTTGAATCAAACCATGCTTTTCCAAATAATCATAAATCCTGTCTCTCAGAATCCTCTCCAATAATTTGCCCACTACCGACGTAAGACTGACTGGTCTATAATTCCCAGGGTTATCCCTATTCCCTTTCTTGAACAAGGGAACAACATTTGCCACCCTCCAATCATCCGGTACTACTCCAGTGGACAGTGAAGACGCAAAGATCATTGCCAAAGGCGCTGCAATCTCTTCCCTCGCTTCCCGTAATATCCTTGGGGATATCCCGTCTGGCCCCGGGGACTTATCTGTCCTCATATCATTCAAAATTTCCAGCACATCCTCCCTCTTAACCTCAACCTGTTCGAGCATATCAGCCTGTTCCACGCTGTCCTCACAAATGACCAGGTCCCTCTCACTAGTGAATACTGAAGCAAAGTATTCATTTAGGACCTCCCCTGACTCCAGGCACAGGTTCCATCCACTATCCCTGATCGGCCCTACCCTCACTCTGGCCATCCTCTTGTTCCTCACATAAGTGTAGAACGCCTTGGGATTTTCCTTAATCCTACCCACCAAGACTTTTTCATGTCCCCTTCTAGCTCTCCTAAGTCCATTCTTCAGTTCCTTCCTGGCTACCTTGTAACCCTCTAGAGCCCTGCCTGATCCTTGCTTCCTCAACCTTAAGTAAGCTTCCTTCTTCCTCTTGACTAGCTGTTCCACATCTCCTGTCATCCAAGTTTCCTTCACCCTACCATCCCTTCCCTGCCTCATCAGGACAAACCTATCCAGCAGTCGCAGCAAGTGCTCCCTAAACAACCTCCACATTTCTGTCGTGCATTTCCCTGAGAACATCTGTTCCCAATTTATGCTCCCCAGTTCCTGCCTAATAGCATTGTAATTCCCCCTCCCCCAATTAAATATTTTCCCATCCCGTCTGCTCCTGTCCCTCTCCATGACTATAGTAAAGGTCAGGGAGTTGTGATCACGATCACCGAAATGCTCTCCCACCGAGAGATCTGCCACCTGGCCTAGTTCGTTGTCAAGCAGCAAGTCCAACATAGTCTGGCCAAGAGAGTGTGGGAAAATGGCGCACTGACACGGAACACAAAAGTCCGAGTGTATCAGGCCTGTGTCCTCAGTACCTTGCTCTATGGCAGTGAGACCTGGACAACGTATGTCAGCCAAGAGCGATGTCTCAATTCATTCCATCTTCACTGCCTCCGGAGAATACTCGGCATCAGGTGGCAGGACCGTATCTCCAACACAGAGGTCCTCGAGGCGGCCAACATCCCCAGCTTATACACACTACTGAGTCAGCGGCGCTTGAGTTGGCTTGGCCATGTGAGCCGCATGGAAGATGGCAGGATCCCCAAAGACACATTGTACAGCGAGCTTGCCACTGGTATCAGACCCACCGGCCGTCCATGTCTCCGCTTTAAAGACGTCTGCAAATGCGACATGAAATCCTGTGACATTGATCACAAGTTGTGGGAGTCAGTTGCCAGCGTCCGCCAGAGCTGGCGGGCAGCCATAAAGGCGGGGCTGAAGTGTGGCGAGTCGAAGAGACTTAGTAGTTGGCAGGAAAAAAGACAGAGGCGCAAGGGGAGAGCCAACTGTGTAACAGCCCCGACAAACAAGTTTCTCTGCAGCACCTGTGGAAGAGCCTGTCACTCTAGAATTGGCCTTTATAGCCACTCCAGGCGCTGTTTCACAAACCACTGACCACCTCCAGGCGCTTATCCATTGTCTCTCGAGATAAGGAGGCCAAAGAAGTAGTGGAATAATAACTTTGATATTTAATTTGAAGTTCTAAACAGGTAAAAGGGTTCAAAAGAAACAAATCCACAGGGGTAAGTAGTTTTTATTCCAGAATGCTAAGATACAAAACTAACGATTTGTCAGGTATTGGCGGTGAATATGAAGGAGTCAATGGACACGAAGGATGTACCAGTGAACTAGAAGCAGGCCAATATGGTGGCCATTTTCACAATGGGGGACAAAGCAGCTGCAGATATATACTGGCCCATTCGTCTTACTTCAATAGGCGTGAGGATAACCTGTCTAATAATAACCCAGTAAGCAGCAATCAACATGGATTCAGAAGGGGGAAGACCTTGCCTGACAACTTCTTTGACTTTTCTGTGGACTTGTTCATGCAATTGAACATGCAGGGATCCTTAAGATGCGCTATACCTAGACTTCCAAAGCTCCACATGATGGACTACAAATTAAGTTCTAAGCTGTGGGAGATTCAAGTTAAATATTGGGAATGGATAACAAATTGTTGGAATAGTAGAAAATAATGGTTGTTTATTGGAGGAGTTATTTTGGGTTGGGATGAGTGCTTAGTGTGGTGCCCTATGAATCAGTATTGGAAGCAATGCTAATTCTCATTTATGTCTATGACTTGGATTCTGAAGCTCAATGTAAATTGGCCAATTTTACAGATGATACCACACCGCAGGTGTAGTTCATTGTGATAAGGAAGTTTGGGAAAGCCAACATGAATTCATGAATCAGACAGAATATGTGAATGCGTGAATGGGCAGATGAAATGCAACATGGACAATATGGCAGTCGCCAGGAAGGGAATGGAGTCAGTTGTGAGGGAATGGAGGCTTCAGCTTCCCAATGTTCAGCTTCAGGAAGGTACAGTTCATCCATAACTAGATGTTCGACATGCAGTTTGACTGCACAACTTTCACTTGAGTAAAAGATTTTCACCATGTGACAAGCCCAAAACGATTTTTTTTCTTAGCTTATTTTTAGATTCATTAAAACAGGGTCATATGTCTTCTTGAAGTTTCTTTGATATCTATATACTACAGTGGTCACTGCATTTCTCTTCCTCAAAAAACAGTATCAACTGGTGACTAGTAAGTAACTGAAATCTGGGGGATAGTGTGTGTGTTTTAAATTGTTTTAGTGAAGCTTTTTTTTGTTTACATAAAGCAGCAGTGGCAGCTCCTATGAAGAAACACCTTTCTTTCTCCTTTCTTGGTTGAACAGCTCACAAGTTCCCTCTGGTGCACAGACAGATACACTGCAGTACACAGTGCTATTCAAAGTGCTGTGTCAGCAAGAAGTTTTGTTAGAAAGAGCAGAAACTCCTGCATATAGAAATGAGGGCAATTCCCACAATGGTGGAAATGTTAAATACTAATGCAAATGTCAATGAGTGGGATGGGCTGAACTTCTGTGGGGAGATTTCAACCTCAACATCAGAGGTCTTTACATTCCAACAACCAACAGAACTTACGATTCCTCTATTTGGAAATCACAAGAGATTTCACAACAAGGGAAGTGCTGATGTATTTAGTTGGCAAGGGTTGTCCCATTAGGGCATTTATTCACACTTGTCTCTAAAGGCACATTGGAAAATTGTGTCAACAACTGCATACATTTGCTACATATTATGAATTAAAACATCTTAAGTTACCACTTAGCGTTCAGTGTAGACACTGTACAGCTGCAAACTTCCCATTAAAGAACTAATAAAAACTTTGTGACCTCTCAGAAAGGAGGAGGGATAGACTCATGGGCCTTGATAAGAACTCGAAGGCTGAAAATGTGCAGTGTTGTGACCGACCATTCAAGTCAAAGCCCCCAATCAAAATATATAATTCTGATTGTGGTGGGAGCACTGTCAATTCAATCCCGCCAGTCCACAGATCGCCTAACATATCACTTTAAACTTTCCAAATTAAAGAAGTCCATGGCCAAATTGAAACCCCCCCCAAATGAGGCGAACCAAACCAGGTGTCTTTAGATCAACAAATTAACTGTTTAATTAGAAAAACTAAATTCTTAAACACTACTAAGATATAAACAACATTTTTTAAAAATAGCAAATACAAAAGTCCATGCAGATTTATGCTCCTGCCGAAGTGGAATCTTCCAATGTGGGACAATCCAAGGTTGCTTGAAGTCCTCGCAGCCGTCCAATGGGAATTAAAAAAATGTCCAATATCCGAAGCTTCAACTCCTCGTCCGTCCAGTAATGAATTCAACAATTACAGTTCAGTAGTTAAAGTAATTATTTATTTTCTTTTAAGTAATTAATCTGGCTTGATTTATCAGAACTCTGAGAGTATAATAAATAGGATTTAAACAGACAGAGGGAGAGCCCTCTTTTCCTTCAGTATATGCTGGCAGACAGTCTACCTTCCCTTCCTTCAGTTTAAATTATCAGAGATCTCTATTCCGTTCATGCTGGTCCAGCTGTCTGTTTGTTAGAACAGTCTGTCTCCATTGTAAGCCAGTTCAAAATATAATCGGAACTTTGTATCTCGATCCTTAGTCTCTGAGTGGCTGTATCCACCAGCAACCAGGATGCACTGGCTGAAATTGGTTCCCTCTCCATATGGTTGTATCCAATGGCAACCAAAGTCCATCTTCTTGGTAATTCCTGAGGCTTGCTTGTTCTTAAAGCAGTACTGATCCTTTGCCGCCTTAAAGATACACCGCATACTTCAAAAAAAAGGATCATAACACTGAAATGAATGAATGAAATGCCATTCCTGAATTGCATTGCATTACAATGTGCAAAAAAATACAAATTGAAAAAAACGCTAACACATTATTTCCCGCATTTATAGGTTTACACTTTTCAAGAATATTAGGACTACAGCAACAAGTTCCTCCAGAGCATTTTCGGCTTTAAATTTGCAAACGGTTGTCCCAATTAACCCATTTCAAATTTCCAAGCATAATCTTCCATTTGTTTTGTGTTTTCCTTCCAAGTGTCCCTATTGTCCATCACCTTAGACTGGTGAACATCACAGCTAGAAGCAATGACCACTATTGGGTTCACTATTTCTGAGAAGGTTCTCAAGTACCCCTTAACCTGTGTGGCATCACTTGACACTGGAAAACCCTGTCCGGTGTAACAGAAGCTGACTTTTTCTTATCTTGGGGTGTCAAAGGAATTTGACAGTAGCTCTCTAACACATCTATCTCTTTAAGACACATGGTGTTGCCCACTCTGTCCATACACTCCTTTAAATGAGAATTTGGTTGGTGTCTGCCTTCTTTACTGCAATAACTTTTCTATAGTCTATGTAAGTTTGAGCTGTCCCACCAGGTTTAGGCATCAAGTCTACCTGTGAATTCCAGCTGTCCTGACTAGGTTCAACTAAGCTGCTCTTCAGCATGCATTGTACCTCTGCTTCCACTTGGGCCTGTCTGTCTGGACCTAAGCGACAAGGATGTTGTTTTAAAGGAATGGTTCCTCCTATACCCACATCATGTGTGGCTAAGATTGTGCATCCCAGCTTATCCCTACAAACCTTTTGAAACATTGTGAAAAGCCTGGTTAGGTCTTCATGCTGTTTTGCAAAAGCATATTGTCTAATTTTGCTAGCCATTCTGTATTCACTAATCTGATAGTTGGAGGTTCAATCTGAGAATTTCCTAGGCCTGTTTCTGCCTCATTCTCACTATCCTTTTCCTTCTCAACAACCCGATTACCTGACATACCTGTACTGGCTTTATGCTCCTCCCTGCGGTAATATTGTTTGAGCATATTGATGTGATGCAACCGGTTCTTCTTTCAGCGATCAGGGGTGTCAATCAAGTAATCTACCTTACCCACTCTTTTGTTCACTCTATATGGGCCACTGAACCGTGCTTTTAATGGTTCTCCCTATAACGGTAACAATACGAATACTTCATCCCTTGGTTTTATGGTAGGTTGTGGTTTTCCCACCATTTGACAGGTATGGCATGTCCTGTAAAATTGTCACACATCCTTTGTAAGACCTGGCCAGTAATAATGTTGGCTTATGCATGATTTGGTCTTCCGAATTCCCCTATGTCCTGCAAAAGGAATGTCGTGTGCTAACCCTGATAATCCTGGTCAATATTTAGGTGGTACCACTATCTGTTCAACAACTGTCCAGTCTTCGTTGGCAGGTCTATGAAGTGATCTCCATTTCCTCCTCAAAACCCCATTTGCTCTATAATAGCCTTCTGGAACTCCTTTCGCCTCAGCTTCTGACTGAGCCGTCTGTGCTATTCAGTATCTCTCTGGATCAGCTTGCTGTGCTGCAATGATAGACGATCAGTTAAACATCTCATTTGGATTATCTAAATCCCCAGATTAGGTTTCAGATACTTGGCTATCTATTTGTGGTGCCCCTTTTACCTCTGACAATGGATCCTGTTTATCCATTGCTTGGGTGATTACACATGCAGGAAATATTCCTGGAATTTAGTCCTGTAATTGCTCCATTTCCTTAATTTCACTTGGTTTCTATGTAATTATAGGAGAAACTGATACTTTTGATCCAACCAAATCATTTCCTAGGAGTAGATCAATTCCCTCTACTGACAAACTGTGGACAACACCTACAGTTATTATCCCAGATATTAAGTCACTCTCTAAGTGTACTTTATACAAAGGTACGGGTATATACTCCCTGCCAATTCCATTAACTAAAACTTTAACATTCAAGGTGCCCTCTGGTGGAAACCTTATATCTTTCCCCAGCAAGAACATTTGGGTTGCTCCTGTGTCCCAGAGTATAATGATAGGTTTTCCTGCCTAACTTATGGGATATGGAGTTACTCTCCCCTTTGACAAAAAATCATTACAACTCTCAGGTATTTTATTCTTAACCTCTACACTCCTTTTCGTTTTAGATCTGGTTTCACAGCTGTCATTAAAGCTATAGCCTGGTCTGCTATACTCTCAGTCAGAGTCTTTTCCTCTGCATTAACTTTGTGTACCCCAACAAGTCCGATGGGTTTGCCTCGCAATTTATAGCACTTTGCACGAAGATGACCCGTTTTGTTCCAATTATAACACTTTGGCTTGTGAACCTCACTTCTACCCTCAGCACCTTCCTTTTTGACTTGAGGTGGTGATCCTGGGGCATTCCCAGCTGTTTCTTCTTGTTCCCGGCTACTTGCCTTCCTTTCACTCTCCCACTTTCTATCCTTCTCGGGTTTATGGGGCTGACATACAAAATAGGTTGGCTTATTCACAAGCTCTAATTCATCAGCAATCTCCGCTGCTTGCCTAGCTTTCAAAACTTTCAGGTTATATAAATGAGTTCTCACTATCGAAGGAATGGAGTTTTTAAAATCTTCTAAGAGAATCAGTTCTCCAAGGTTCTCATATGTGGTTTTTGTCTTCAATTCAGGGTATCCAACAGTCAAAAGTAATTTGCTTCTCCCTCTCAAATTCTAAATATGTCTGCCCAGCTAATCTCTGTAAGTTCCTAAACTTCTGATGGTGAGCTTCAGGGCCTAACTCATACACAGCGTGAATAGCCTTTTTTGCCATCTCATAATCTGCAGAAGCCTCTTCAGGAAGCATGGCATAAGCTTCATGAGGCTCTGCCTATCAGCCTGCCCTGCATAAGCAGTATCCAGCTTTCTTTTGGCCATTTCATCTGTTTGGCTATTTTTTCAAAAGATAGGAAAATGCCTCTACGTCCCTTTCCTCGAACTTGGGAAGAGCCTGTATAAAGTTAAATAACTTTTCACTGGATCCTGATCTAAATTCAGATTCTTCCTGACTCGAATTTTACCTGGATTCAAGACTACCCTTTTGTCTTAGTTCCATCTCTTTTAACTTAAATTTTCTCTCTTCTCTTTCACTTTCTCTCCAAAATGCTCTCTCTTTCTCCCTTTCCTCCAATTCAAGTTTTCTTAGTGCTATTGCTTTTTCTGTTTCAAGTTTTTTTCGTTTCTAACTGAATCCTCGCCAATACCAATGCATCACTTTCGGACCTATTACTTTCTTGTTCCTTGTATTGTCCTTCATCAGCATCTTCTTCGACTAATTCCAGATGTTTGGCTATAATGTCAATTATCCCTGCTTTTTTGGCACCTAATTTCAATTCCAACCCCAATTTCGCTGCTAATTCTTTTAATTTGTTCTTAGTTTAAGTTATCAAATCACTCAGGGAAACATTCTGCTTTCCCAAAAACTCTGCTGCAACTACTATTGCCATTACAATGGTATAGACTGTATAGACTGTACCTTCTTATACAAGAGACCTGGTTCTTTTAATTTCTTTGTAATTGGTGTTAGATTTAGATCCCAACAATAGAGTTTCCAATTGACCCCAATTTAAATATGATATCCCACAGATGAGTAATTAATATGATTCCAAATTTGAGCCCTCCAAATTAGTCTGATTCTGATCCGAGCCATGAGCCGCTTAATTAAAATATGATTCAATCATGAGCGAGCCCCCAATTAATAGGTTATGACTGACCACTCGAGACAAAGCCCCCAATCCAAGTATATAATTCTGATTGCGGTGGGAGCAACGCACTGTCAATTCAGTACCGCCCCTCCACAGATCACCTAACATATCATTTTAAACTTTCCAAATTAAAGAAATCTACAGTCAAATTGAATCATCTATTAACCCCCTGAATGAGGCGAACCAAACCAGGTGTCTTTAGATCAGCAAATTAACTGTTTAATTAGAAAAATCTAAATTCTTAAGCACTACTAAGATATAAACAACATTTTAAAAAAAAGTAAATACAATAAAGTCCATGCAGATTTATGCTCCTGCTGATGTGGAACAGTCCAAGGTTGCTTGAAGTCCTCGCAGCCATCCGATGGGAATAAAAAGAAATGTCCAACATCCGAAGTTTCAACACCTCATCCGTCCAGTGATGAATTCAACAATTACAGTTCAGTAGTTAAAGTAATTGGTTATTTTCTTTTAAGAAATTAATCTGGCTTGATTTATCAGAATTCTGTGAGTATAATAAATAGGGTTTAAACAGACAAAGGGAGAGCCCTCTTTTCCTTCAGTATATGCTGGCTAACTTCCCTTCCTTCAGTTTAAATTATCAGAGATCTCTATTCCGTTCATGCTTGTCCAGCTAACTGTCTGTTAGAACAGTCTGTCTCCACTCTAAGCCAGTTCAAAATATAATCGGAACATTGTATCTTGATCCTTAGTCTCTGAGTGGCTGTATCCAATGGCAACCAGGATGCACTGTCTGAAATTGTTTCTCTCTCCATATTGTTGTATCTGATGGCAACCAAAATGCATCTTCTTAGCAATTCCTGAGGCTTGCTTGTTCTTAAAGCAGTACTGATCCTTTGCCACCTTAAAGGCACACCGCATACTTCAAATAAAAGGATCATAACAGCAGGGAAGTCCAGTAGAGGATGATGGCATGCCAGGAATGTGGTGGCCCCACTGATCTTAATGACAGGACCTCAATTAAATGAAACTATGCAGAGTACCCTCGACAACCAGCCAGAACAACTACCTGGCTGGCAGGCAGGAGAGGACATCTGGCAGAAGGAAGCAACATCTGGGCACCCATGCGAACAGTCCACGGCAGTCAGTGGAGGATGGGGGAACCAGTCAGTGAAAAACTTGGGTGGGTGGGAAGGCTGTCGGAAGGGGCTCAGAAGGGGAGGAAAGGAACGAGGGAGGGAATGATCTGTCTACAACCGGGATGGGGAGTGAGCCCAATGTAAGGGAGGTTCCAAGCTTCCTTCTGAGCCCAAAGGAGCACTCTTAACCACTCTTGGCTCACAAAGAAACCTAAGCCAACACTGCCACTGCCTCACTCAGGCCTCAGGTTAAAATTGCAGATTGAGACCTGATGACAGCATCAGATGGGAACTACATATTTGAAGTTTGACTATTCCCTGCAGGTGTCCTGCTCGGCTGCTCAAAAGAGCAGAGTAACATTGGGACACAATTAGAAGGCAGCAGGATTAATGGGGGTAACTGACTTACCTTATCCCCTCCCCCACCTTAGCCTGGTTACCTCTAAGCAGAGGCAGTTCAAATTGGAAACCATAGAAAAGGTGGTGGACCTGCTTGCAATGGAGGTCTCAGTTAAGGGATTCGCCATACCTGGATATGGATTTAATCCCCCAAATCCATATAGGAGGGAAGACTGGGGACACAATTGTATGGCTCAGATTTTGTTGTCAGCGACAGATGAATGGCACTCACCATTCACCTTGCTGACAGCTGCTCACAGTTTCCGTGGGCTTCTCAGTGTAAGTTTCCCCCAATCCGGGGTTTTGTCCAGCACAGCACCCTCTGTGGGGACCTGTGGTATCGGTGAGGAGGTCAAGAAATAGTGAGACTCTTTTGGTGAAAGGGTGAAAACAGGCACTAAATGGGTGCTATGCGAATAAGGCACGTCCGCTTGAAAGTCTTGTTTTTGAAAGCAATTTTGGTCCTAATTGCTGATGACTATAATTTGAGCTTGCCTAGAGGTGCTAAAACAGACTCCTGCAGGTTTAGCACTCAAGCACCGATCAGTTGCAATTTTTGTGGAGCAGTATATGTGAGCACCACAGAGCCACTGAAGGTGTGGAGTGTGCTGGCTGACACACAGTGGCACATTTCAGGGTGGGTCAGGAGCATGGTATTGGAGGCCCTGGTGGGCGAGTCTAGAGGAGGAGGGATGTCCTGCACCTGCAAGGGTGAAAGAGTCTGCCTCGGGCTCTTGTCCGTCCTGTCCATCTCACATGCAGCAATTGGTGCTCTCTGCCTGGCCTCATATGCTCCTCCCATTCTTCCTGCAGACCATTAGGGACCCATAGCAAGATACCGATGACCAAACACTCCCTTTCTCCTGGTTACTCTTATAAGGTGTCAAATGAAGTAGAGTAACACAGCACTTACGCTTTTTAGGTGAAGTCCTCAGAGAATTTGCAGAATAATTGTTGATAGAGTGCTGGTGCAGCCTTGACAAAGTGTCCCAGAAAGACTCCAGATGAGTTTGAAAGGTCCTCTTCAAACTGCCAGCAGCAAGTAACAATAAAAGATGGTGTATATTTAAGTAGCGCTCGAAATCTTCTGCAACAACTCTTTTACTCCTAATCAGCTGGTTGCTGTTACGAAAGGGTGTAAATTGTTCCCCACCAAAATACCCTACAGCCTCCATGAGTGCTAGCAGCAACTGAAGTGGTAACCAGCCCCTTAACGATCCTCCAGGAGGCCATTCCTCACCCAAGTTCAACACCTTTACCAAGATGCTGTCTTGCGCTAAACATGGACCAAACAGGCACTTCAGTTTAAGACCTCATCGTGGCCAATTCAGGGGCTCTTTAGCACCTAATGTATCTGGGGACTATCACCCTCATAGAGTTTATTTATTTAGAGATACAGCACTGAAACAGGCCTTCAGCCCACCGAGTCTGTGCCGACCATCAACCACCCATTTATACTAATCCTACATTAATCCCGTGTTCCTACCCCATCCCCACCTTTCCTCAATTCCCCTACCATCTACCTATACTAGGGGCAATTTATAATGGCCAATTTACCTATTAACCTGCAAGTCTTTGGCTGTGGGAGAAAACTGGAGCACCCGCCGAAAACCCACGAGGTCACAGGGAGAACTTGCAAACTCCGCACAGGCAGTACCCAGAATTGAACCCGGGTCGGTGGAGCTGTGAGGCTGCGGTGCTAATCACTGCGCCACCAGTGGTTCAAGCCAGGAAATATAAAGCAGGAAATATAAATTAGATTTCAATGATATACAGTAAACAAAATAAAGATAAGGAAACATAGATTGGATTAAGGGGGAAAAAGATAAAAGAGACAGACAGAAAAAGTTTTAAAAATACTATTTTAATTTTTAAAGAAGTATCTCCAACACTAATCTTCACAGGAAATGTGATTCTACATTAGTAAAAATAAATTTTCATGACCATAGAGGGGGGTGGAGGGGGGTGTGTGTGGATGGTTCAGCAGTGATAATTCGTTATTACACAGTTAAAATCTTTCTGACTTCTGCATGCTCCAGCCCTAACTTTTTCAGCTGTGTTTAGTGTGGAATTAGTGAGCAAGTACTGGAAGTTCACACTGTTGTATTCATTTCAGTGCTGAGTCTATTGGTGAGTCCTGTAAGAGTGCACCCTGTGGAGGAGCAGGATATCTCAGACAACAGCTTCTGGAATTCCATGTTTAGCTGTGTATGTGCGAACACCAGAAGTTGCTGTCCAATTTACTACGTAGTAACGGCAAATGCTGTTAACCGCAAAATCCAGGTCATTCATTGTTAAATTCTACTGTGCAATAGAAGTAACATATTAATCAATTGATATGAAATACTTTTGTTTAAACAAAAGCATAAACGGGCTAAAGATTCGTCAGTACGGGACAAAAGTATTTACACAGTTTCTAATATTGTAATACATAAATTCATCTATCTTAAAACAGATGCATTTAGCACAAAATGTGCAAACAATGTTTTAAAAAAAAGTCATGGGGTAATTTTTTGACTTTGCACTGTCAGTAAGAAGCCTCATGTGCCAGGATTGCAAAGGAAAAATGTGGGCACAGGCCCAAATTTTCGATATGCATTCCTTGGGGGTGAAGTTTCACGTCAAGGGTGTGAAGTTGGAAAGTTATGCCTCGTATTTAACCAATAAGTAAGTAGGAAGCTGAAAACTGAATACACCATTCGAAACAGAGAGAAAAATAGCAGGCCAATTTTTTCTGTAAATTTTGGCTGGGCCAACAGCCAGCCAGAGAATAGAATGGCAGTTAGCATAAAAGGGAACCCAAAAACCTTTTACCAGAATGTAAATAGTAAGTGGCTAGTAAGAGGTGGGTTGGGGCCTATTAGGGACATACAGGGTGATATATGCTTAAAGATGCAGGTCAAGGCTCGAATACTTAATGAGTACTTAAATTCTCTACCACCGGCACACAGTGGCATCTACAAGATGCACTGCAGCAACTCACCAAGGCTCCTTAGGCAGCACCTTCCAAACCTGCAACCTCTACCACCTAGAAGGACAAGGGCAGCAGATGTATGGGAACACCACCACCTGTAATTTCCCCTCCAAGCCACACACTATCCTGACTTGGAACTATATTGCCGTTCCTTCACTGTCGCTGGGTCAAAATCCTGGAACTGCCTTCCTAACTGCACTGTTGGTGTACCTACACCCCAAGGACTGCAGCAGTTCAAGACAGCTCATCAATACCTTCTCAAGGGCAATTAGGGATAGGCAATAAATGCTGGCGTAGCCAGCGACGCCCACATTCCCCGAATGAATAGAAAAAATGAGTACTTTGTTATTGGTGTTTACTAACAGGATGCTGGCAAAATATCGATAGAAGCGGAGATGTTAGAGATAATGGATGGGGTGAAAATTAATAGGCAGGACGTACTGGAAAGGCTGTCCATGCTCAGAGTGGATAAATTGCCTGGTCTGGATGGCTTGCATCCTAGGTTGCTAAAGAGAGTAGGATTTGAGATAGTGAAAGGGCTTGCCATAATCTTCCAATCTTCCCTATACACGGGGGAGGTGCCTCAGGATTGGAGAGTGGCAAATGTGACACCCTTGTTCAAGAAAGGGTGTAAGGACATTCCTCGTAACTACGGACCAGTTAGTTTAACATCAGTGGTTGGAAACAATAATCAGGGAGAAAATCAACAGGCACTTGGAAAAGTTAATCAGAGTTAATAAAGAGTTAATCAGGGAGAGCCAGGCAGATTGTACTCGACTAATCTATTTGATTTTTTTTGATGAAGCAACCAAGAAGGTTGATGAAGGGAAAGCTATGGATGTTGTCGATATGTATTCTAAGAAAGCCTTTGACAAAGTACCACACAAAAGGCTGGTTAACAAAATTGAGGCTTATGGAATAGGAGGGTCAGTGTCAGCTCGGATAAACAATTGACTTAAGGATAGAAAATAGCGAGTCGTGGTAACTTTTGGTTTTTCAGACTGGAAGATGGTGCACAGTGGTGTTCCCCAAGGTTCAGTGCTAGGATCAATGCTTTTTTGATATATATTAATTAATTGGATATTGAAATACAGAGTAAAATTTCAAAATTTGCTGATGATCCCAAATGTGGAGGTGTGACATACAATAAGGATGATACCAATCAACTGCAACAGGACATAGATAGTGTGGCAGAATGGGCAGACAAGTGACAGATGGAATATAATACAGAGAAGTGTGAGGTGATGCATTTTAGCAAAAGGGATAAGGTAAGGAAATATAAACTAAATAGTACAGTTCTAAAGAATGTACAGGGTCAGAGGGACCTGGGGGGTTCATATGCATACATCTTTAAATGTGGCAGGACATATTGAGAGAGTTGTTAGCAAAGCATATGGGGTCTTGGGCTTCAAAAATAGAGGTATTGAGTACAAAAGGAGGGAGGTTATGCGGAATCATTATTTTATTTATTTATTATTTAGAGATACAGCACTGAAACAGGCCCTTCGGCCCACTGAGTCTGTGCCGACCATCAACCACCCATTTATACTAATCCTACACTAATTCCATATTCCTACCACATCCCCACCTGTCCCTATATTTCCCTATCACCTACCTATACTAGGGGCAATTTATAATGGCCAATTTATCTATCAACCTGCAAGTCTTTGGCATGTGGGAGGAAACTGGAGCACCCGGAAGAAACCCACGTGGTCACAGGGAGAACTTGCAAACTCCACACAGGCAGTACCCAGAATTGAACCCGGGTCGCTGGAGCTGTGAGGCTGCGGTGCTAACCACTGCGCCACTGTGCCACCCTGGTTAGACCACAAATAGATAATTGCGTCCAGTTCTGGTCACCAAACTTTAGGAAGAATGTGAGGGTCCTTGAGATGATAGAGAGGAGATTTACCAGAATAGTTACAGGGATAGGTACAAGGTTAGGTTGGAGAAGCTGGGGTTGTTCCTCTTACAGCAAAGAGTGAGGGGAAATTTAATAGAGGTGTATAAGATTCTGAAAGGTTTCGATATGGTAGACAAAGAAAAGCTATTCCCATTAGCTGATGGTACAAGGGCTAGGGAACACAGATATAAGGTTTTGTGCAAGAGATGTAGGGGGGATGTGAGGAAGAACTTTTTTACGCATCAAATGGTAATGACTTGGAACTCATTACCTACGAGGGTGGGAGAAGCGAAGATGATGAATGATTTCAAAAGGAAATTGGATGGACACTTGATTTAAATAAACTTACAGGGATCGAGTGGGAGAATGGGACTGATTGAATTGCTCTACAGAGAGCCAGCATGGACTCGATGGGCTGAATGGCATTGTGCGCTGTTATGACTCTATGACATGGCAAGTATGGACTCCAGTAAAGATCTGTCAGTGTATGTTTTGCAGAATAGATTATAATGGGTGAGCAACACCGCTTTTGTTTAGCACCTGAAATGTTAAAATGTATCACCCAGTGCTTTTGTGCCAAGAAATGATTGGTGGCACTCTCCACTCTGCAGATGAACCTGAACAATCTAGAGTTCTGCCACATATTGCACTTCACATTAAGACACCAACTACACAACATTGCAGTAGCCACCACAAAGAATAACACATTTCCATCAACATGGTATTGGGTCACAAGCACCAGAGCACTCACTCAACTTTAAAGCAAACACAACATATCCACTGCTTAAAGGTGATTTGGAGATGGCATTTGTTGGTCACAGTTGTAGGTGGGAGGTGTCGCGACACTTTGTTGTCAACAGCAAAACAGGTTGAGATGGAGGTCAGCAGGATGATCTTCAAGATATGTGTACTGGAGCAACAGCATGCTACCCTCAGAGGTCGAGTATTGCAAATCCAACTTTGCGAGGAAGGGCTAACCTTAGTAAAAGCTACATGGTGTACTGGATTAGTCAGTGAGTACACGACAGTGCATAGTGGGGGAAATAATAATTACAGTAGAATCATTACTGATTCAGGGTTGTCGACCATGATGTCAAAGAACTCAGGTCACATAACTTCTGAATCTCCACTTGGACATATTAAGCCTTGCACAGTGATGGCTCAAGATATTCATAGATCTGATATAGTGACACCAGGGAATGCTTTTCATCAGGCCCACCCAAATTGTGCATATTAATTGATATGGCTTCTTTTCCCTGTGGTCCAGCTATAAGAACATCAAGTGTGATTGTGCCTCATAATTACTTGGGGAGCAGAACTACACTGGTCTCACAAGCTGGAAGAAAAATGTACACAATAGACACATGTATGTAAAAATCAATATATAATTCAGAAGTCTGGGTACCGGCACCTGTCTGTCATGTCACACCTTTCAAAGGTGTCACATCTGAAAATGGAGCCACACAGGTATCCTACCTCAAAAGTGTCAAACCTCAGATCACATGTTCTTGAGGCAAATTTCAGCTCAGCATCTTCCTTATTCCACAAATCACACCACACAGCTAAGATCTGCCTTAGATACGTTCCCATGGATGACTGCAAAATCAAGTAAACATGAAAGCTCATGAGTCCCCAGTACCAAGAAGCTGCACAAGATAGTAAGCAATTCTCAAAACCCTGACCACGCAAAGGTCGCAAAAACATACATCTATCCAGCCTACCACCCCAAAAGTAAGAACTAAATTATGATCACACATCCTTCCAGCAGGCAAAAACAAAATGTATAATTTTCTATATATTAGTCACACCACCTACATTTACGAATACAAAAGTTTACATGAAAACCTTACCATACTCTGCATCCTGAGTCTAAGGCCGTCAATATGTTTACTAATATTCCAAGAGGTAGCAAAATAAAGTGCAAACTACTTAAGAGCAATAATATTATTTCAAAACTCTTGCCACTATTTTACAAAACAACTTTAATGGCAGATATAGTTATTAATCCATACATCACAATGTCAACTGTTAGCAGCATTGCCCACTGAGAGTGGCCGAACTATTCTCCAATTCATCCCTCGGTCCTGTCAAGGTTTGGGGAAGGGTTAAGACACCTCAGTTCACCCAGACAAAACCCCATGCTGCTGACGCGGAGGTGTACCTTTGTTGGTTGCAGGAGGTCCACCAGATTCCACGAGTTCAGCTAATTAAAACTTTACTTAACATCCTTGCAGATTTTTCACTGGTGTAGGGAGCAATGCATCATCTGTTGGGAGGCAAATACAAAATGCAACAGCTTCTGAAAGGCAATGGCCCAGAAATTTAGCCAGGCAGCACCTGTTTTTCAGATGCCAGAAGACCTCCAAAGCCTCCAATATGGTGGACAGGAAGTGCAGGCTTATTACGAGTCAGAATTGCACCTCCCACTATATTGGTATTGTTACGACCAGGTGAGAAAGGGGTCTAGGTGTTCCCTCTCAGCCTTTGCCTGGTTTAACCGTAACAGGGTTTAATTTTAAAAACACTGTGTTTTTAGCTCCCCCTCAGAGAATCCTTGTTCACTGCTTTCCAATTGTAAGGCAAAGAAATCAATCAGACAGGTTTTCTCAGATTTAAACAAGAAAGGTAGAAGTTTATTAATCTTAAACTCTAATTTGGTTAACGACTATGAATACACGACGCGAGCATGCTAGCATGCATACGCAATAAACATACATGCAGATAGAGACAGAAGTAGAAAGAATAAAGGGGAAAAGTTTGAGGCAATAGCTGGGTTCTATTTATGGTCCTTTGAGTCCAATGTGGAGTCTTTGGTTGCCGGTAAGTCTTGCCGTTTCGTTGGGGCCCAGTGCACGCTTTCAAACTTGTTTCGATGTGGGAGCTTTTTCTCTCTTGAGGTTTAAGTGACTTCAGTGGATCGAGAGATTAGTGAAAGAGAGAGATGCTCTTGTTCCAAGTCCAGTTGCAATCTGCAGTCTGACCCAAGATGTCCCTTGAGCAGTTCAAAACCAGACCTAGGCCAGGTTAGTCATGTGACTATTTTTTTTTAACAAGCTGCTGCATATGTGGATTCCAAAGTTCTCGGTGGGGGGGTTGGGGAAGGGGGGGTTTAGTGTTGTCTCTTACACAGACAAGATGTGGATCACTATTGCCCAGACCAATCTCTGTTAATTGAATTAATGAGCAGTTCCCATTGTCTCTCCAAGCACTGCCTCTTAGGATGCAAATACTTTCCATCCACTGCTGATCTCTTTAAACAAGTCATCTCTTCACTCCAGCAACAGTTTAAAATTAATGTTGATGTGACAAAACTAATATACCTCATTCTTAGTAAGTGAGGGGTCTTCATGACACCTCCATACCCAGCAGAATGAAATGTGATTTTTTTTAAAGAGCATTTCATTAAAAGAGACTAGAGAGAAGAGCAGGTACAGAAAAACACACGTGCATCTCTCTCATTCCTTCAGAAATCCTAAAATTGTTAAAGCCTGTCTTTTCTTGGTAGCAGTGCTGCTTTAAAATGCCCTTTTTGATATCCCAATGAACATGTGGTTTTTGGGGAAGATTTTCAGTTTGCACATTTCCAGGACTGCCTAGGGTGTCTTTGTTTCTGTTGAGGTCTGCAGGGGGATGGGTTAGATTTAATTAGCCCTAGGTTGGAGTTCTGCTCATGGGCGGCAGCAGTGGGTGGAACCACCCTGAACTCTCTTTCAGTGCTTTGATAAGTCATGCAAGGGCTTTTCACCTTAAGGGATGGTTGGTTCCCCTTTTTCCTGATGTGAGGGAGGATTCTTTGCTAATCTTCCCTTTATCCTCTGGGATACTCCTGCTTGCAGGTATTTGTCCAGATTCTACTCCACTCCCCTGCGGCACTTTGACTAGGTGAGGCATCAACCTCACGGTTTCTCTGCCTGCTAGAGGACTTTCTTTGTCACTGCAGGTTCCTGTAAATGTTGTTAGTAACTCTGGTGGGGTGCCTCTAGTGTCTACATTTACATAGGAGTCTAACTTTTCAAACATTTTGGGGTTGGCTGACCAGACAGTAGGGGTTTTCACCCGGGATTCCTCTCGGACTTCCTTCCCCTCTTTGTCCCTGTTTCCCCTTTCCTTTCTAACCTTTTGCCAGCCTTGTGCCTTTTGTTCTCGGAAGGGGTCCCTTACAGTTCACCAGTCCTCTGTTGGAGGGTCCTCCAAATACCGATACAGGACTTCGGGGTGCAGATTTCACTGTAGGTTGGGTTTCCCCTCAACCTGGCACATGAGGCAATTCCTACAGTACTCCACCACATTTTTATGGAGTTTTGTCCAGTAAAACTTCTGTCTTATGCGGGCTTTGGTTTTTTGTATCCCGACATGTACAGCCACTGTAATCTCATGGGTCATTCTTAATATTTCTCTTCGGTACCTCTGCGGCACCACTAACTGATGAACCACTGTCCACTCCTTGGCATCAGGTCTATGAGGAGAACTCATCAGTACCTCATTCTTTAGATAGCAGCAGTCAGGGACTCCCTCTGCTTCAATTTCAGACTAGGCAGCCTGTGCTAACTCTCTCAATACTGGGTCAGCTCACTGAGACTTGGCTAGGAAAGATTCATTTAATTCATTCTCTGGGTCTTCTAATATTCCAAAGAAAGTCTCAGACAGACAGATCTCATGGTCATCAGCCTGCAGTGCTAATTCAGTCTCCTCTAGGGGAGCTGGTTCGATCATGGCCTGATTCAGTACACATTCAGGGAAACGGTAGGGGACCGTCACCTGCCATTGCCCTGTTTCTCTGACCTCCTGCTGTCTCTCTTTCTCTACTGGGGAAGCTACTACCTTCGTCCCTGCCAGATTATTACCTAGGAGCAGGTCAACCCTGTCCACAGGCATACTAGGGACAATCCCTCCGTTCACCAGTCCTGAAACTAGGACACACTCCAAGTGCACTCGGTATAAAGGTACAGGCATACACTGCCTTCCAATACCATTCACCACCATTCTGGTATTTACTGCACTTTGAGGGAAAGGTCAGGCCTTTTCCCAGTAAAAGGGATCTCGTGGTCCGTGTTCCTGAGGATTACTATGGGCTTGCTTGCCCCACTTGAGGGGTATGGGGGTTACTCTCCCTTCAGACACAAAACTCTGATAATCTTTAGGAATCCTATTAAATTTTCCTGCACTTGCAGCAGTGAGCTTCCTGGTCTTACTAATACTGCAGTTAAAGCCACAGCTTGTTCAGCTGTGCTTTCCATCAGGGTCCCTTCTCCTTCACTGAGCAGGTGTGCCCTGATTAACCATGCAGGTTTTCCCTTTAGTTTCCAGCAGTCAGCTCTTAGATGCCCTGCAAGATGCACCAACAAGATGTGGATGACCATTGCCCAGACCAATCTCTGTTAATTGAATCAGTGAGCAGTTCCCATTGTCTCGCCAAGCAACGTCTCTTAGCAGTTAAAAGGTTTCCAGTCACTGCTGGTCTCTTTAAACAAGTCATCTCTTCAATCCTGCAACAGTTTAAAATTAATGTTCATGTGACGAAATTAATATGCCTCATTCTTGGCAGGTGGGGGTCCTTCATGACAGTATAATCAAAATAATTAGCGCCCTTTGCACATGCAAATAAATGACCTAACAGTTGTTGAAACCTCTTCTCCAATGCTGGTTTGCTTCGAGGTAGCCAGTGCTGGAAAACCAAGTCAACATGCTGCCTAACAGGCAGTCCTTAAAGGAACCACTGGCCGCAGTCAACAAGGTAAGGTTTTAAAATATAGTTACATGTATGTGGACCTGGAAGGAGCAGGAGTACCCCTCCCAACCCCACATCAAAAGCCTGTGGCCTGCTGCTGGCCACCATATCCTCCCAACTCCCCGATCATCATTACCATCCCCCACCACCCAATCGCCTCTGCTACCCTCCCCCAATCGCCATCTGGACCCTCCCTCCAGGCCACCACTATCCTCTTGACCTGATCGCCTATCCGCCCTTTTCCTTTGACCAATTACCTGAGAACTGCTTGATCTTCAATTCCTCTTCCCTGCTGAGCTGGCTGGACCATAAGAGCATACGAACATTAGAAATAGGAGCAGAAGTAGACCATATGGCCCCTTGAGCATGCTCTGCCCTTCAATACAATCATGGCTGATATTCTGCCTTAACTTCACTTTCCCTCCAACTCCCCATCTCCCCTGATTCCCTGAGAGATCAAAAATCTGTCTATTCCAGCCTTGAATCTATTCAATGATGGAGCATCCACAACTCGCTGGGGTACAGAATCCCAAAGATTCACAACCATTTCAGTGAAGAAATTTCTCTTCATCTCAGTCCTAAATAATCGACCCCTTAGACTGAGATTGTGACCCCATGTTCTAGATTCCCCAACCTCTTAGTGTCTACCCTGTCAAGCCTTCTAGAACCTTGAATATTTCAATGAGATCACCTCTCATTCTTCTAAACTCCAGACAGATTAGAAATAAAAACAGAAAGTGCTTAAAGGTCACAGACCCGAAACATTAACTTGGTTTCTCTCTCCACAGATGCTGCCTGACCTGCTGAGTATTTCCAGTACTTTGTTTTTATTGCAGATTTCCAGCATCTGCAGTGTTTTGCGTTTATTCCAGACAGAATAGACCCAATTTACTAAGCCTCTCATCATAGGACAACCCTCTTATCCCAGGAACCAATCTAGTGAACCTTCGCTGCATCACTTCCAAGGCTACTATATCCTTCCTTAGATATGGAGACAAAACTGTGCACCGTATACTAGGTGTGGTCTCACTAAAGCCCTCTAAAATTGTAGCAAGATTTCCTTATTCTTGTACTCCAGTCCACTTGCAAGAAAAACCAACATGCCATTTGCCTTCGTAATTACTTGCTGTACCTGCATGCTAACTTTGTGTTCCTTGTATGAATGCACCTAGGTCTTTCTGAACTTCAACATTTATAGTTTCATGCCTTATAAAAAATATTCTGCTTTACTATTGTAAGAAAAGTGAATAACTTCACACTTCCCCGCATTACAATCCATCTGGCATCTTGTTGCCCACTCACTTAACCTGTCTATATCTCATTGTAGCCTCTTTGTTTCCTCCTCAAAGCTTGCATTCTCACCTAGTTTTGTATCATCAGCAAACTTGGATACAATACTCTCGGTCTCTTCATTAAGCCATTAATATAGATTGGAAATAGCTGAGGCCCCAGAACTGATTCTTGCGGCACTCCACTAGTTATAACTTGAAAATGCTCCGTTTAGGCCTACCTTCTGCTTTCTGTCCATTAACCAATCCTCTATCAATGGTAATATATTACCCCAATCCATGAGACCCTATCTTACATATTAACCTTTCGTGTGGCACTTTATCGAATGCCTTTTAGAAATCCAAGTATACTATGGGCTGAATTTTACAGACCTCCCGACGTCGGGGGTCGTGGCGAGGTGGGGGGGGGGGGCCACAAAATACCTCCATGTACCCCAACGCCATGAGGGCCCAGCCCAGTAATGCCAGTGGCGGCGAGGCCTCGTGGCGGCCCCCCTCCCCCCCACACCTCGGTGAAGGCACCGCCATTAACATATGTAAAGAAATTCAAATCACCACATTAATTACCTTTACGTCCCTGCCATCTGTCCTGGTCCGATATTCGTGCTGGTGGCCGGCACTCCTGCACCTTCAGATCCCTGTCCAGGAAACTGAGCCGTAACACTGGTGGGGTGGGGGGGAGCAGGTAAGTTTCTCAGTGCGGGGGGTGCAGAGTGCAGTAAAAGTTATGTTATTGGTGTAGGGGATGGTGGGAAGGGTTATAGAATAAAGTTTATGTACTTTGGTGAGGGGAGGTCAGGTGGACAAGGGAAGTGTTTTGGGTGGGGGGGGGAGAGGACAAGAAATTAATTTAATTATTAATGGGGGTGGGAGAGGGGCAGAATAAATTAATTTAATTTTTTTAAATTAAATTTATGTAAATTGAAAGTTAGGGCTCAAAGCACAGGCAGCTGACACCATTGCCGGGGTCGAACAGAAACCCCCCTTCATGTCATCGAGGGGCGTGGTCCACCCCTGCTATTTAAATGAGCCGCTGCGCTGAATATCGCGGCGGTCCGCGACGTGCGGCTGCCACAGGCAGACCGCCACTGTTTTCACCACGTTTCAGCCCTACATCTACAGGTTCCTTTTTATTTACCCTATTAGTTACATCCTCGAGAAACTCTAATGAATTTGTCAAACACAATTTCCCTGTCATAAAACCAGGTTGACACTGTCTGATCAAACTATGATTTTCTAAGTGCATTGTTAAGACGTCCTTAATAATCGATTCCAGTATTTTCCCGATAACTGATGTCAGGCTAACTGGCCTGTAGTTCCCTGTCTTCTCTCTCCCTCCTTTCTTGAATAATGGTGTTACATTTGCTAACTTCCAATCCTCTGGGACCATTCTAGAATCTGGGGAATTTTGGAAAATCATAGCCAGTGCATCTACTTACTATCTCTGCAGCTACCTCTTTCAGAACCCAAGGATGTAGGCCATCAGGTCCTCGGGATTTGTCACCTTAAGTTTCTCTAATGAGGGCAGAGGCTCAAAAACAGCCTCACTCAAATTTCTAGATTGAAAATTCTCCAGCTTTTTAAAAAATCATAATTCAAAATTCTGTGATGTGGCCATATTGAAACGAAGATACCAAGGTTTTTATTTACGTTAGCACTATTCCTAGGGTACTTATGGTACCCATTTTTCTTTCCTATGTACAACACTTATCAATTTTCATTTGTCAGTCATTCTGCTCACTCATACATTTTATCCTACAGATTCTGTAATTTCTGTGCTGTCTCCTCCGATTCCACCAACCCTCCTAGTTTGGAGCTGATTATCCGTGTTAGATTTGGCTGACCTTGAACCGTGTGCGATGGTTAACCCACTGCTCGTCAGGCAGCCTTCTATCATGCTTTGCCATACCTCAGTTCAGGATGTTTCCCAAGTGAAAATTCTCAGCTTTGCTCTCCATAAAAGTGAATGTTATTTTAAAATATGTACTTAATTGAGTCCTGTGCAATGGCAATTTAACATCCATCTGGCAGCTATTTCCTAATCTTCAAACAGCAGCTGAAGGAAATGACAACTGTGACGGAGAAGACGTAATTGACAAAATAAATGCATTTTTTTTTTCATGGTCATGGAGAAATTTAGGATTTTGTGCTGATTTTCTGGAAAATCCGGTGATATTATAACATTATTCTCTCAGGATAAAGTCATGGCCAGTACATTTTCAAAAGCAAATTTATCTTCCAACTTTCACCCTTCACTTCTTGTCTCTCGCAAATGAAGTTTCCAAAGACTTGAAGTCTTTTCAAAATCGTAAAGACCAATGCAACCACTTTCAAATAGCCCATTCTTCCAAGCTTTATAAATCAATTGGAATTCTTTAAGAATGTAACTAATTTAATGAACAGTGGAATCCAGTGGATATTGTTTGCCTAACTTTTCAGAAGGATTTGATAATGTTTTGGAACTAAATCTTTCAACAAACTCTTATACTGCCACAGAAGAATGACCTCATCCAATCATCACCAAGATAACCCATCCAGCTGTGAGGCTTCCTTGTTTGATGTGGACATAACATAGGAACATGAGTAGACTATTTAGCTGCTGGAGTCCGTTCCGCTATTCAATTATATCATGACTGATTTGTGACCTAACCATATACCTGCCTTCGCCTCATATCCCTTAATGCCTTTGGCTAACAAATATCTATCACTCTATTATGACTGGATGAGGACAGAGGTCTCAGGCTCCCCTCTTGCCTCTTTCCTGATTTGGCCGTAAAAGGGTTTTTCTTTTAAAAACACAGTGATTTTAGCTTACCACCTCAGTGAGCCTTTGCTTACTGCACTCTAATTGTAACTGCAAATGAACCAATCAGACATGTTTTCTTAGGTTTAAACAAGAAAGATGTAAGTTTATTAGCCTTATCACTCTAACTCGGTTAAAATTACTAAAATACATGACGTAAACATGCTCGCATGCATAAGAGAGAAACACACACACAAATATATACAAAGGGGAAGAATTGGGGGGGGGGTGGTGTTGAAGTAGAGTTTGTAATAAGTGGAATTCAGTTGCTGGTTGGTAATGTCCTTGATACAATGTCCTTGATTGAAGTTAAGGTCTTGGAGTCCTCACTGGGGCCTCAGTGCACCATTTCAAGCTTGCTTCTCTGGTACCAGAAGGCCGAAAAGAGGCTTTGTCTATAGTCTTGAAGCATAGAAGTTGCCACTATAGTTTTCCTGGGACTTTGTTGGAGAGAGAGAGAGAGAGAGAGAGAGAGAGAGAGAGAGAGAGAGATTTTCCTTCTGCCAGTCCAGTGGCAGTCTCTCTCCTTTCTGTTCAAATTGCAGTCTGTTTTCTTTCTGTGAGGCACAATTCAAAAAAGCCCCAGTCTGGCCAGCAGGGAGCTCATGTGACCATCTCTTTGTTTAAAACTGCAGCTTCTTGGACTGGGAGGTGGAGTTCTGGCTCTTACACAGACAAAGGATGTTGATCACAGATAGACCACTGCATTTTCCACACACACACACCCACCCACCCACCCCAGATTGGCATGCTGTCTATAAGCACTCACTTAGTGCTGACAGTTCAACAATCTTATTCAAATGAGGCCTGACTGTGAAAATGGTTCTGCTCCTCAACAAGATTAATCAGGTGGACAGCAGGCTCACTTCACCCAATCTATGGGGCCACACTAACATCTCCCCCATAGTGTTTATATTGTAAGAATAAAGGTATAAAGGTGTGCTAACACATCACTTTGGGTGAAATGAAAGCTAATGGCAGCAGGCCCAAGAATGATGGAAATCCCTCGGCTTGCCGGTGTTCCAAGTGTTAAAGGTATGTGACCTGGAGAGGAACTTGGAGGCGGTGATAGGGATGGGCAGAAATTTGGTCTGCTCCCAGAGGCCTGGTGTTCAAACAGAATTGGGGCCCATAGGATGGCATCATCTGATGGATTCCCTGTTACTTTCACCTTCTTTGCCCCAACAAGATGCCTGGAGCTTTGGGCTGATGCCATGGCCTGGCACATAACAGAAGATTGCTGCTTGCATGGTTTAAATTGATCCTCCACTAAAGGAGCTGATTTAACCATCTCGCTTTTTGTTCACCCTTTTCTGCCAGCTTCTCCTGAAGGTGCTTTTCCAGTGCTGCATGTTGCTCTTCCCCTACCAGCGAGGACTCAAGATACACCAATACTGGTGCAGGCACCTGAATTATTGAAATTGCCTGATCATAACCTGAGAGCAGCAGTAGGAAGCCTGTCTGACAAACTTATGCATCCTTGAACTATGGATGGTACATGACAAAGAAATAGGCCTTGCAAAATCTTGTAGGCCATCTTTCCACCAGGATATGTTCCTGGCATACTAGTACAGCTGATTTATGAATTGGATGCAACCCAAATTTCTACCCCAAATTAGATAACATTACACTGAACTAGACGTGGATTTTCATGGCTATGTTATTTCAACTGATCGTCAAGCATTCACATTTAATAACCTGCATGAAAAGGACATTTATGCACCAGAGATCAATCAAACAGTAGGGATGAGGATTCCTTGGGCTCTAAGTTATGAACGGAGAATAAATGAATTAAACTTGTATTCATTAGAGAGAAGAGGAC